>NC_142282.1:5217399-5524899 GCF_052056855.1 Sturnus vulgaris | reverse complement strand
TCCCAGGGATCCGATACCATCCCAGTGATCCAATCCCAGCGATCCCATCCGATCCCATCCCTTCTGAGTGATCCAATCCCAAGGATCCCATCCCAGGGATCCCATCCCATCCCAGGGATCCCATCCCATCCCATCCCACGGATCCCATCCCATCCCATCCCATCCCATCCCAGTGATCCAATCCCAGCGATCCTATCCCATCCCAGGGATTCCATCCCATCCCATCCCATCCCAGGGATCCCATCCCATGGAACCCATCCCATTCCATCTTATTCCATCCCATCCCATCCCAGGGATCCCATCCCATCCCATCCCATCCCAGGGATCCCATTTCTTCTGTTACCATCCCTGCGATCCCATCCCATCCCATCCCATCCCATCCCATCCCATGGATCCCATCCCATCCCAACCCATCCCATCCCATGGATCCCATCCCATCCCAGGGATCACATCCCATCCCATCCCAGGCATCGCATCCCATCCCATCCCATCCGATCCCATCCCATGCCATCCCAGGGATCCCATCCCATCACAGGGATCCCATCCCATCCCATCCCATCCCATCCCATCCCATCCCATCCTAGGAATCCCACACCAGGGATCCCATCCCATCCCAGTGATCCAATCCCAGAGATCCTATCCCATCCCAGGGATCCCATCCCATGGAACCCATCCCATCCCATCCCTTCCCATCCCATCCCTTCCCATCCCATCCCATCCCATCCCATCCCATCCCATCCCATCCCATCCCATCCCATCCCATCCCATCCCATCCCATCCCATCCCAGGGATCCCATCCCATCCTAGGGATACCATCCCAGGGATCCCATCTCATCCCAGACATCCCATCCCATTCCATCCCATCCCATCCCATTCCAGGGATCACATCCCATCCCAGGGATCCCATCCCAGGGATCCCATCCCATCCCTGGGAGGCCGTCCCAGGGATCCGATACCATCCCAGTGATCCAATCCCAGCGATCCCATCCGATCCCATCCCTTCTGAGTGATCCAATCCCAAGGATCCCATCCCAGGGATCCCATCCCATCCCAGGGATCCCATCCCACCCCATCCCACGGATCCCATCCCATCGCAGGGATCCCATCCCATCCCATCCCATCCCATCCCATCCCATCCTAGGGATCCCATACAAGGTATCCCATCCCATCCCAGGGATCCCATTCCGTACCATCCCAGGGATCCTATTTCATCCCATCCCATCCCATCCCATCGATCCCATCCCATCCCAACCCATTGTAGCCAATCCCATCCCATCCCACCCCATCCCATCCAATCCCATCCCATCCCATCCCATCCCATCCCATCCCATCCCAGGGACACCATCCCAGGGATACCATACCATCCCATCCTATCGCAGGGATCCCATCCCATCCCATCGCATCCCATCCCATCACATCCCATCCCAGCGATCTCATCCCAGGGATTCCATCCCATACCAGGTATCCCATCCCATCCCAGGTATCCCATCCCAACCAATCCTAACCCAGGGATCCCATCCCATCCAATCCCAGGGATCCCATCCCATCCCATCCCATCTCACCCCATCCCATCCCAGGGATCACATCCCATCCCACGGATCCCATCCCATCCCATCCCAGGCATCCCATCCCATCCCATCCAAGGGATCCCATCCCATCCCATCCCATCCCAGGGATCCCATCCCATCCCATCCCATCCCAACCCAGGGATCCCATCCCATTCCAACCCATCCCATCCATCCCAGGGATCCCATCCCAGGGATTCCATCCCATTCCAGGGATCCCATCCCATTCCAGGGATCACATTCCAGGGATCCCATCCCAGGGATCCCATCCCAGGGATCCCATCCCATCCCATCCCATCCCAGGGATCCCATACCAGGGATCCCATCCCATCCCCGGGTCCCCATCCCAGGGATTCCATCCCATCCCAACACATCCCATCCCATGGATACCATCCGATCCCAGAGATCCCATCCCAGGGATCCCATCCCATCCCAACCCATCCCATCACATCCTACCCCATCCCATCCTACCCCATCGCATCCCATCCCATCCCAGGGATCCCATCACAGGGATCCCATCCCAGGGATCCCATCCCATCCCCGGGATCCCATTCCAGAGGTTCCATCCCATCCCAGGGATCCCAACCCATACGAGGGATCACAATCCAGGGATCCCACCCCTGGGATCCCATCTCATCCCATCCCAGGGATCCAATCCCATCCCATCTCATCCCAGGGATCCCATCCCATCGCAGGGATCCCATCCCATCGCAGGGATCCCATCCCATCCTACCCCATCCCATCGCATCCCATCCCATCCCATCCCATCCCATCCCATCCCAGGGATCCCATACCAGGTATCCCATCCCATCCCAGGGATCCCATTCCGTACCATCCCAGGGATCCCATTCCATCCCATCCCATCCCATTCCATCGTCCCATCCCATCCCAACCCATTGTAGCCAATCCCATCCCATCCCATCCCACCCCATCCCATCCAATCCCATCCCATCCCATCCCATCCCATCCCATCCCATCCCATCCCATCCCATCCCATCCCATCCCAGGGACACCATCCCTGCTATACCATACCATCCCATCCCATCGCAGGGATCCCATCCCATCCCATCCCATCCCGTCCCATCCCACCCCATACCATCCCATTCCATCCCATCCCAGGGATCCCATCCCATCCCAGGGATCCAATCCCATCCCAGCTATCCCATCCCAGGGATTCCATCCCATCCCAGGGATCCCATCCCATCTAATCCCAGGGATCCCATCCCATCCCATCCCATCCCATCCCATCCCATCCCATCCTATGAATCCCACACCAGGGATCCAATCCCATCCCAGTGATCCAATCCCAGCGATTCTATCCCATCCCAGGGATCCCGTCCCATCCCATCCCATCCCAGGGATCCCATCCCATGGAACCCATCCCATCCCATTCCATCCCATCCCATCCCATCCCATCCCATCCCATCCCATCCCATCCCATCCCATCCCATCCCATCCCATCCTAGGGATCCCATACCAGGTATCCCATACCATCCCAGGGATCCCATTTCATCCCATCCCATCCCATCGATCCCATCCCATCCCAACCTATATGTAGCCAATCCCATCCCATCCCACCCCATCCCATCCAATCCCATCCCATCCCATCCCATCCCATCCCATCCCATCCCATCCCATCCCAGGGATCCCATCCCATCCCAGGGATCCCATCCCAGGGATCCCATCCCATCCCAGGGATCCCATCCCATCCCACGGATCACATTCCAGGGATCACATCCCATCCCAGGGATCCCATCCCATCCCATGCCAACCCATCCCATCCTATCCCATTCCCATCCCATCCCATCGCATCCCATCTCATCCCAGGGATCCCATCCCAGCCCATCTCATCCCAGGGATCCCATGCCATGCCATGCCATCCCATCCCATCCCATCCCATCCCAGGGATCCCATCCCATCCAAACCCATCCCATCCGATCCCACGGATCTCATCCCATCCCACGGATCCCATCCCATCCCAGGGATCCCAACCCAATCCAGGATCCCATCCCATCCCATCCCATCCCACACCAGGGATCCCATCCCATCCCATCCCATCCCATCCCAGGGATCCCATCCCAGGGATCCCATCCCATCCCAGGGATCCCATCCCAATCCAGGGATCCCATCCCAGGAATCCCATCCCATCCCATCCTATCCCATCCCATCCCATCCCATCCCATCCCACACCAGGGATCCCATCCCATCCCAGGGATCCCATCCCATCCCATCCCATCCCAGTGATCCAATCCCAGCGATCCTATCCCATCCCAGGGATTCCATCCCATCCCATCCCATCCCAGGGATCCCATCCCATCCCATCCCATCCCATTCCATCTTATTCCATCGCATCCCATCCCAGGGATCCCATCCCATCCCATCCCATCCCAGGGATCCCATTTCTTCTGTTACCATCCCTGCGATCCCATCCCATCCCATCCCATCCCATCCCATCCCATCCCATCCCATGGATCCCATCCCATCCCAACCCATCCCATCCCATGGATCCCATCCCATCCCAGGGATCACATCCCATCCCATCCCAGGCATCGCATCCCATCCCATCCCATCCGATCCCATCCCATGCCATCCCAGGGATCCCATCCCATCACAGGGATCCCATCCCATCCCATCCCATCCCATCCCATCCCATCCCATCCCATCCCATCCCATCCTAGGAATCCCACACCAGGGATCCCATCCCATCCCAGTGATCCAATCCCAGAGATCCTATCCCATCCCAGGGATCCCATCCCATGGAACCCATCCCATCCCATCCCTTCCCATCCCATCCCTTCCCATCCCATCCCATCCCATCCCATCCCATCCCATCCCATCCCATCCCATCCCATCCCATCCCAGGGATCCCATCCCATCCTAGGGATACCATCCCAGGGATCCCATCTCATCCCAGACATCCCATCCCATTCCATCCCATCCCATCCCATTCCAGGGATCACATCCCATCCCAGGGATCCCATCCCAGGGATCCCATCCCATCCCTGGGAGGCCGTCCCAGGGATCTGATACCATCCCAGTGATCCAATCCCAGCGATCCCATCCGATCCCATCCCTTCTGAGTGATCCAATCCCAAGGATCCCATCCCAGGGATCCCATCCCATCCCAGGGATCCCATCCCATCCCATCCCACGGATCCCATCCCATCGCAGGGATCCCATCCCATCCCATCCCATCCCATCCCATCCCATCCCATCCCATCCCATCCCATCCCATCCCATCCCATCCCATCCCATCCCATCCCATCCTAGGGATCCCATACAAGGTATCCCATCCCATCCCAGGGATCCCATTCCGTACCATCCCAGGGATCCTATTTCATCCCATCCCATCCCATCGATCCCATCCCACCCCAACCCATTGTAGCCAATCCCATCCCATCCCACCCCATCCCATCCAATCCCATCCCATCCCATCCCATCCCATCCCATCCCATCCCATCCCATCCCATCCCATCCCAGGGACACCATCCCAGGGATACCATACCATCCCATCCTATCGCAGGGATCCCATCCCATCCCATCGCATCCCATCCCATCACATCCCATCCCAGCGATCTCATCCCAGGGATTCCATCCCATACCAGGGATCCCATCCCATCCAATCCCAGGGATCCCATCCCATCCCATCCCATCTCACCCCATCCCATCCCAGGGATCACATCCCATCCCACGGATCCCATCCCATCCCATCCCAGGCATCCCATCCCATCCCATCCAAGGGATCCCATCCCATCCCATCCCATCCCAGGGATCCCATCCCATCCCATTCCATCCCAGGGATCCCATCCCATGGAAGCCATCCCAACCCAGGGATCCCATCCCATTCCAACCCATCCCATCCATCCCAGGGATCCCATCCCAGGGATTCCATCCCATCCCAGGGATCCCATCCCATTCCAGGGATCACATTCCAGGGATCCCATCCCAGGGATCCCATCCCAGGGATCTCATCCCATCCCATCCCATCCCATCCCAGGGATCCCATACCAGGGATCCCATCCCCGGGTCCCCATCCCAGGGATTCCATCCCATCCCAACACATCCCATCCCATGGATACCATCCGATCCCAGAGATCCCATCCCAGGGATCCCATCCCATCCCAACCCATCCCATCACATCCTACCCCATCCCATCCTACCCCATCGCATCCCATCCCATCCCAGGGATCCCATCATAGGGATCCCATCCCAGGGATCCCATCCCATCCCCGGGATCCCATTCCAGAGGTTCCATCCCATCCCAGGGATCCCAACCCATACGAGGGATCACAATCCAGGGATCCCACCCCTGGGATCCCATCTCATCCCATCCCAGGGATCCAATCCCATCCCATCTCATCCCAGGGATCCCATCCCATCCCAGGGATCCCATCCCATCCCATCCCACGGAACCCATCCCATCGCAGGGATCCCATCCCATCCCATCCCATCCCATCACATCCCATCCCAGATATCCCGTCCCAGGGATCCCATCCCATCCCAAGGATCCCATCCCATCCCAGGGATCCCATACCAGAGATCCCATCCCCGGGTCCCCATCCCAGGGATTCCATCCCATCCCAACCCATCCCATCCCATGGATACCATCCCATCCCAGAGATCCCATCCCAGGGATCCCATCCCATCCCAGGGATCCCATCCCAGGGATTCCATCCCATCCCAGGGATCCCACCCCATCCCAGGGATCACATTCCAGGGATCCCATCCCAGGGATCCCATCCCAGGGATCCCATTCCATCCCATCCCATCCCATCCCATCTCAGGGATCCCATCCCAGGGATCCCATCCCATCCCCAGGTCCCCATCCCAGGGATTCCATCCCATCCCAACACATCCCATCCAATGGATACCATCCGATCCCAGAGATGCCATCCCAGGGATCCCATCCCATCCCAGGGATCCCATCCCATCCCAACCCATCCCATCCCATCCTACCCCATCCCATCCCATCCTACCCCGTCGCATCCCATGCCATCCCAGGGATCCCATCACAGTGATCCCATCCCAGGGATCCCATCCCATCCCCGGGATCCCATTCCAGAGATTCCATCCCATCCCAGGGATCCCAACCCATACGAGGGATCACAATCCAGGGATCCCATCCCTGGGATCCCATCTCATCCCATCCCAGGGATCCAATCCCATCCCATCTCATCCCAGGGATCCCATCCCATCCCAGGGATCCCATCCCATCCTACCCCATCCCATCGCATCCCATCCCATCCCATCCCATCCCAGGGATCCCATACCAGGTATCCCATCCCATCCCAGGGATCCCATTCCATACCATCCCAGGGATCCCATTCCATCCCATCCCATCCCATCCCATCCAATCCCATCCCATCCCATCCCATTCCATCCCATCCCATCCCATCCCATCCCATCCCATCCCATCCCATCCCATGCCAGGGATCTCATCCCAGGGATCCCATCCCATCCCATCCCATCCCATCTCATCCCATCCCATCCCAGGGATCCCATCCCATCCCACGTATCCCATCCCATCCCATCTCATCCCGCGGATCCCATGCCATGGCATCCCATCCCATCCCAGGGATCCCGTCCCATCCAAACCCTTCCCATCCCATCCCATCCCATCCCATCCCATCCCATCCCTTCCCACCCCATCCCATCCCATCCCGTCCCATCACATCCCAACCCGGATATCCCGTCCCAGGGATCCCATCCCATCCCAAGGATCCCATCCCATCCCATCCCAGGGATCCCATCCGACCCCATCCCACCCAATCCCATCCCATCCCATCCCATCCCAGGGATCCCATACCAGAGATCCCATCCCATCCCCGGGTCCCCATCCCAGGGATTCCATCCCATCCCAACCCATCACATCCCATGGATACCATCCCATCCCAGAGATCCCATCCCAGGGATCCCATCCCATCCCAGGGATCCCATCCCATCCCAACCCATCCCATCCCATCCTACCCCATCCCATCCCATCCTATCCCATCCCATCCCCTCCTCTCCCATCCCATCCTAGGGATCCCATACCAGGTATCCCATCCCATCCCAGGGATCCCATTCCGTACCATCCCAGGGATCCCATTTCATCCCATCCCATCCCATCGATCCCATCCCATCCCAACCCATTGTAGCCAATCCCATCCCATCCCATCCCATCCCATCCCATTCCATCCCATCCCATCCAAGGGAACCCATCCCATCCCATCCCATCCCATCCCATCCCATCCCATCCCATCCCAGGGATCCCATCCCATCCCATCCCATCCCATCCCAGGGATCCCATCCCATGGAAGCCATCCCAACCCAGGGATCCCATCCCATTCCAACCCATCCCATCCATCCCAGGGATTCCATCCCAGGGATTCCATCCCATCCCAGGGATCCCATCCCATTCCAGGGATCACATTCCAGGGATCCCATCCAAGGGATCCCATCCCAGGGATCCCATCCCATCCCATCCCATCCCATCCCAGGGATCCCATACCAGGGATCCCATCCCATCCCCGGGTCCCCATCCCAGGGATTCCATCCCATCCCAACACATCCCATCCCATGGATACCATCCGATCCCAGAGATCCCATCCCAGGGATCCCATCCCATCCCAGGGATCCCATCCCATCCCAACCCATCCCATCACATCCTACCCCATCCCATCCTACCCCATCGCATCCCATCCCATCCCAGGGATCCCATCACAGGGATCCCATCCCAGGGTTCCCATCCCATCCCCGGGATCCCATTCCAGAGGTTCCATCCCATCCCAGGGATCCCAACCCATACGAGGGATCACAATCCAGGGATCCCATCCCTGGGATCCCATCTCATCCCATCCCAGGGATCCAATCCCATCCCATCTCATCCCAGGGATCCCATCCCATCGCAGGGATCCCATCCCATCGCAGGGATCCCATCCCATCCTACCCCATCCCATCGCATCCCATCCCATCCCATGCCATCCCATCCCAGGGATCCCATACCAGGTATCCCATCCCATCCCAGGGATCCCATTCCGTACCATCCCAGGGATCCCATTCCATCCCATCCCATCCCATCCCATCGATCCCATCCCATCCCAACCCATTGTAGCCAATCCCATCCCATCCCATCCCACCCCATCCCATCCAATCCCATCCCATCCCAGGGACACCATCCCAGCTATACCATACCATCCCATCCCATCGCAGGGATCCCATCCCATCCCATCCCATCCCGTCCCATCCCATCCCACCCCATCCCATCCCATCCCATCCCATCCCATCCCAGGGATCTCATCCCAGGGATTCCAGCCCATCCCAGGTATCCCATCCTAACCAATCGCAACCAAGGGATCCCATCCCATCCCATCCCATCCCATCCCATCTCATCCCATCCCATCCCAGGGATCCCATCCCATCCCACGTATCCCATCCCATCCCATCTCATCCCGCGGATCCCATGCCATGGCATCCCATCCCATCCCATCCCATCCAATCCCATCCCATCCCATCCCATCCCATCCCATCCCAGGGATCCCGTCCCATCCAAACCCTTCCCATCCCATCCCATCCAATCCGATCCCATCCCATTCCATCCCATCCCATCCCTTCCCACCCCATCACATCCCGTCCCATCACATCCCATCCCAGATATCCCGTCCCAGGGATCCCATCCCATCCCAAGGATCCCATCCCATCCCATCCCAGGGATCCCATCCGATCCCATCCCATCCCATCCAATCCCATCCCATCCCATGCCATCCCATCCCATCCCAGGGATCCCATACCAGAGATCCCATCCCATCCCCGGGTCCCCATCCCAGGGATTCCATCCCATCCCAACCCATCCCATCCCATGGATACCATCCCATCCCAGAGATCCCATCCCAGGGATCCCATCCCATCCCAGGGATCCCATCAAATCCCATCCAAAACCATCCCATCCAAACCCATCCCATCCCATCCCATCCCATCCCATCCCATCCCATCCCATCCCATCCCATCCCATCCCATCCCATTGTAGCCCATCCCATCCCTTCGCACCCCATCCCATCCCATCCCGTCCCATCACATCCCATCCCAGATATCCCATCCCAGGGATCCCATCCCATCCCAGGGATCCCATCCCATCCCATCCCAGGGATCCCATCCCATCCCATCCCATCCAATCCCATCCCATCCCATCCCAGGGATCCCATACCAGAGATCCCATCCCATCCCCGGGTCCCCATCCCAGGGATTCCATCCCATCCCAACCCATCCCATCCCATGGATACCATCCCATCCCAGAGATCCCATCCCAGGGATCCCATCCCATCCCAGGGATCCCATCCCAACCCAACCCATCCCATCCTACCCCATCCCATCCCATCCTATCCTATCCCATCCCATCCCATCCCATCCCATCCCATCCCATCCCATCCCATCCCATCCTAGGGATCCCATACAAGGTATCCCATCCCATCCCAGGGATCCCATTCCGTACCATCCCAGGGATCCTATTTCATCCCATCCCATCCCATCCCATCGATCCCATCCCATCCCAACCCATTTTAGCCAATCCCAACCCATCCCACCCCATCCCATCCAATCCCATCCCATCCCATCCCATCCCATCCCATCCCATCCCATCCCAGGGACACCATCCCAGGGATACCATACCATCCCATCCCATCGCAGGGATCCCATCCCATCCCATCGCATCCCATCCCAGCGATCTCATCCCAGGGATTCCATCCCATGCCAGGTATCCCATCCCATCCCCGGTATCCCATCCCAACCAATCCTAACCCAGGAATCCCATCCCATCCAATCCCAGGGATCCCATCCCATCCCATCCCATCCCATCCCATCCCATCCCATCTCACCCCATCCCATCCCACGGATCCCATCCCATCCCATCCCAGGCATCCCATCCCATCCAAGGGATCCCATCCCATCCCATCCCAGGGATCCCATCCCATCCCAGGGATCCCATCCCATCCCATCCCATCCCAGGGATCCCATCCCATGGAAGCCATCCCAACCCAGGGATCCCATCCCATTCCAACCCATCCCATCCATCCCAGGGATCCCATCCCAGGGATTCCATCCCATCCCAGGGATCCCATCCCATTCCAGGGATCACATTCCAGGGATCCCATCCCAGGGATCCCATCCCAGGGATCCCATCCCATCCCATCCCATCCCATCCCATCCCATCCCATCCCAGGGATCCCATACCAGGGATCCCATCCCATCCCCGGGTCCCCATCCCAGGGATTCCATCCCATCCCAACACATCCCATCCCATGGATACCATCCCATCCCAGAGATCCCATCCCAGGGATCCCATCCCATCCCAGGGATCCCATCCCATCCCCTCCCCTCCCATCCCATCCTAGGGATCCCATACCAGGTATCCCATCCCATCCCTGGGATCCCATTCCGTACCATCCCAGGGATCCCATTTCATCCCATCCCATCCCATCGATCCCATCCCAACCCATTGTAGCCAATCCCATCCCATCCCATCCCATCCCACCCCATCCCATCCAATCCCATCCCATACCATCACATGCTACCCCATCCCATCCCATCCCAGGGATCTCATCCCAGGGATTCCAGCCCATCCCAGGTATCCCATCCCAACCAATCCCAACCCAGGGATCCCATCCCATCCCATCCCATCCCATCTCATCCCATCCCATCCCAGGGATCCCATCCCATCCCACGTATCCCATCCCATCCCATCTCATCCCGCGGATACCATGCCATGGCATCCCATCCCATCCCATCCCATCCCATCCCATCCCAGGGATCCCGTCCCATCCAAATCCTTCCCATCCCATCCCATCCCATCCCATGCCATCCCATCCCATTGTCGCCCATCCCATCCCACCCCATCCCATCCCGTCCCATCACATCCCATCCCAGATATCCCGTCCCAGGGATCCCATCCCATCCCAAGGATCCCATCCCATCCCAGGGATCCCATCCGATCCCATCCCATCCCATCCAATCCCATCCCATCCCAGGGATCCCATACCAGAGATCCCATCCCCGGGTCCCCATCCCAGGGATTCCATCCCATCCCAACCCATCCCATCCCATGGATACCATCCCATCCCAGAGATCCCATCCCAGGGATCCCATCCCATCCCAGGGATCCCATCCCAGGGATTCCATCCCATCCCAGGGATCCCACCCCATCCCAGGGATCACATTCCAGGGATCCCAACCCAGGGATCCCATCCCAGGGATCCCATCCCATCCCATCCCATCTCAGGGATCCCATCCCAGGGATCCCATCCCATCCCCAGGTCCCCATCCCAGGGATTCCATCCCATCCCAACACATCCCATCCCATGGATACCATCCGATCCCAGAGATGCCATCCCAGGGATCCCATCCCATCCCAGGGATCCCATCCCATCCCAACCCATCCCATCCCATCCTACCCCATCCCATCCCATCCTACCCCATCGCATCCCATGCCATCCCAGGGATCCCATCACAGTGATCCCATCCCAGGGATCCCATCCCATCCCCGGGATCCCATTCCAGAGATTCCATCCCATCCCAGGGATCCCAACCCATACGAGGGATCACAATCCAGTGATCCCATCCCTGGGATCCCATCTCATCCCATCCCAGGGATCCAATCCCATCCCATCTCATCCCAGGGATCCCATCCCATCCCAGGGATCCCATCCCATCCCATCCCATCCCGTCCCATCCCATCCCACCCCATCCCATCCCATCCCATCCCATCCCATCCCATCCCAGGGATCTCATCCCAGGGATTCCAGCCCATCCCAGGTATCCCATCCTAACCAATCGCAACCCAGGGATCCCATCCCATCCCATCCCATCCCATCCCATCTCATCCCATCCCATCCCAGGGATCCCATCCCATCCCACGTATCCCATCCCATCCCATCTCATCCCGCGGATCCCATGCCATGGCATCCCATCCCATCCCATCCCATCCAATCCCATCCCATCCCATCCCATCCCAGGGATCCCGTCCCATCCAAACCCTTCCCATCCCATCCCATCCCATCCGATCCCATCCCATTCCATCCCATCCCATCCCTTCCCTCCCCATCCCATCCCATCCCGTCCCATCACATCCCATCCCAGATATCCCGTCCCAGGGATCCCATCCCATCCCAAGGATCCCATCCCATCCCATCCCAGGGATCCCATCCGATCCCATCCCATCCCATCCAATCCCATCCCATCCCATGCCATCCCATCCCATCCCATCCCAGGGATCCCATACCAGAGATCCCATCCCATCCCCGGGTCCCCATCCCAGGGATTCCATCCCATCCCAACCCATCCCATCCCATGGATACCATCCCATCCCAGAGATCCCATCCCAGGGATCCCATCCCATCCCAGGGATCCCATCAAATCCCATCCAAAACCATCCCATCCAAACCCATCCCATCCCATCCCATCCCATCCCATCCCATCCCATCCCATCCCATCCCATCCCATCCCATCCCATCCCATCCCATCCCATCCCATTGTAGCCCATCCCATCCCTTCGCACCCCATCCCATCCCATCCCGTCCCATCACATCCCATCCCAGATATCCCATCCCAGGGATCCCATCCCATCCCAGGGATCCCATCCCATCCCATCCCAGGGATCCCATCCCATCCCATCCCATCCCATCCCATCCAATCCCATCCCATCCCATCCCAGGGATCCCATACCAGAGATCCCATCCCATCCCCGGGTCCCCATCCCAGGGATTCCATCCCATCCCAACCCATCCCATCCCATGGATACCATCCCATCCCAGAGATCCCATCCCAGGGATCCCATCCCATCCCAGGGATCCCATCCCAACCCATCCCATCCTACCCCATCCCATCCCATCCTATCCTATCCCATCCCATCCCATCCCATCCCATCCCATCCCATCCCATCCCATCCCATCCCATCCCATCCCATCCCATCCTAGGGATCCCATACAAGGTATCCCATCCCATACCAGGGATCCCATTCCGTACCATCCCAGGGATCCTATTTCATCCCATCCCATCCCATCCCATCGATCCCATCCCATCCCAACCCATTTTAGCCAATCCCAACCCATCCCACCCCATCCCATCCAATCCCATCCCATCCCATCCCATCCCATCCCATCCCATCCCATCCCATCCCATCCCATCCCATCCCAGGGACACCATCCCAGGGATACCATACCATCCCATCCCATCGCAGGGATCCCATCCCATCCCATCGCATCCCATCCCATCACATCCCATCCCAGCGATCTCATCCCAGGGATTCCATCCCATGCCAGGTATCCCATCCCATCCCCGGTATCCCATCCCAACCAATCCTAACCCAGGAATCCCATCCCATCCAATCCCAGGGATCCCATCCCATCCCATCCCATCCCATCTCACCCCATCCCATCCCAGGGATCACATCCCATCCCACGGATCCCATCCCATCCCATCCCAGGCATCACATCCCATCCAAGGGATCCCATCCCATCCCATCCCAGGGATCCCATCCCATCCCAGGGATCCCATCCCATCCCATCCCATCCCAGGGATCCCATCCCATGGAAGCCATCCCAACCCAGGGATCCCATCCCATTCCAACCCATCCCATCCATCCCAGGGATCCCATCCCAGGGATTCCATCCCATCCCAGGGATCCCATCCCATTCCAGGGATCACATTCCAGGGATCCCATCCCAGGGATCCCATCCCAGGGATCCCATCCCATCCCATCCCATCCCATCCCATCCCAGGGATCCCATACCAGGGATCCCATCCCATCCCCGGGTCCCCATCCCAGGGATTCCATCCCATCCCAACACATCCCATCCCATGGATACCATCCCATCCCAGAGATCCCATCCCAGGGATCCCATCCCATCCCAGGGATCCCATCCCATCCCCTCCCCTCCCATCCCATCCTAGGGATCCCATACCAGGTATCCCATCCCATCCCTGGGATCCCATTCCGTACCATCCCAGGGATCCCATTTCATCCCATCCCATCCCATCGATCCCATCCCATCCCAACCCATTGTAGCCAATCCCATCCCATCCCATCCCATCCCACCCCATCCCATCCAATCCCATCCCATACCATCACATGCTACCCCATCCCATCCCATCCCAGGGATCTCATCCCAGGGATTCCAGCCCATCCCAGGTATCCCATCCCAACCAATCCCAACCCAGGGATCCCATCCCATCCCATCCCATCCCATCTCATCCCATCCCATCCCAGGGATCCCATCCCATCCCACGTATCCCATCCCATCCCATCTCATCCCGCGGATACCATGCCATGGCATCCCATCCCATCCCATCCCATCCCATCTCATCCCATCCCATCCCAGGGATCCCATCCCATCCCACGTATCCCATCCCATCCCATCTCATCCCGCGGATACCATGCCATGGCATCCCATCCCATCCCATCCCATCCCATCCCATCCCATCCCATCCCAGGGATCCCGTCCCATCCAAATCCTTCCCATCCCATCCCATCCCATCCCATGCCATCCCATCCCATTGTAGCCCATCCCATCCCTTCCCACCCCATCCCATCCCATCCCGTCCCATCACATCCCATCCCAGATATCCCGTCCCAGGGATCCCATCCCATCCCAAGGATCCCATCCCATCCCAGGGATCCCATCCGATCCCATCCCATCCCATCCAATCACATCCCATCCCAGGGATCCCATACCAGAGATCCCATCCCCGGGTCCCCATCCCAGGGATTCCATCCCATCCCAACCCATCCCATCCCATGGATACCATCCCATCCCAGAGATCCCATCCCAGGGATCCCATCCCATCCCAGGGATCCCATCCCAGGGATTCCATCCCATCCCAGGGATCCCACCCCATCCCAGGGATCACATTCCAGGGATCCCATCCCAGGGATCCCATCCCAGGGATCCCATTCCATCCCATCCCATCCCATCCCATCTCAGGGATCCCATCCCAGGGATCCCATCCCATCCCCAGGTCCCCATCCCAGGGATTCCATCCCATCCCAACACATCCCATCCAATGGATACCATCCGATCCCAGAGATGCCATCCCAGGGATCCCATCCCATCCCAGGGATCCCATCCCATCCCAACCCATCCCATCCCATCCTACCCCATCCCATCCCATCCTACCCCGTCGCATCCCATGCCATCCCAGGGATCCCATCACAGTGATCCCATCCCAGGGATCCCATCCCATCCCCGGGATCCCATTCCAGAGATTCCATCCCATCCCAGGGATCCCAACCCATACGAGGGATCACAATCCAGGGATCCCATCCCTGGGATCCCATCTCATCTCATCCCAGGGATCCCATCCCATCCCAGGGATCCCATCCCATCCTACCCCATCCCATCGCATCCCATCCCATCCCATCCCGTCCCAGGGATCCCATACCAGGTATCCCATCCCATCCCAGGGATCCCATTCCATACCATCCCAGGGATCCCATTCCATCCCATCCCATCCCATCCCATCCCATCGATCCCATCCCATCCCATCCCAACCCATTGTAGCCAATCCCATCCCATTCCATCCCACCCCATCCCATCCCATCCAATCCCATCCCATCCCATCCCATCCCATCCCATCCCCTCCCATACCATCCCAGGGACACCATCCCAGCTATACCATACCATCCCATCCCATCGCAGGGATCCCATCCCATCCCATCCCATCCCATCCCATCCCATCCCGTCCCATCCTACCCCATCCCATCCCATCCTATCCCATCCCATCCCCTCCTCTCCCATCCCATCCTAGGGATCCCATACCAGGTATCCCATCCCATCCCAGGGATCCCATTCCGTACCATCCCAGGGATCCCATTTCATCCCATCCCATCCCATCGATCCCATCCCATCCCAACCCATTGTAGCCAATCCCATCCCATCCCATCCCATCCCATCCCATCCCATCCCATCCCATTCCATCCCATCCCATCCAAGGGAACCCATCCCATCCCATCCCATCCCATCCCATCCCAGGGATCCCATCCCATCCCATCCCATCCCATCCCAGGGATCCCATCCCATGGAAGCCATCCCAACCCAGGGATCCCATCCCATTCCAACCCATCCCATCCATCCCAGGGATCCCATCCCAGGGATTCCATTCCATCCCAGGGATCCCATCCCATTCCAGGGATCACATTCCAGGGATCCCATCCAAGGGATCCCATCCCAGGGATCCCATCCCATCCCATCCCATCCCATCCCAGGGATCCCATACCAGGGATCCCATCCCATCCCCGGGTCCCCATCCCAGGGATTCCATCCCATCCCAACACATCCCATCCCATGGATACCATCCGATCCCAGAGATCCCATCCCAGGGATCCCATCCCATCCCAGGGATCCCATCCCATCCCAACCCATCCCATCACATCCTACCCCATCCCATCCTACCCCATCGCATCCCATCCCATCCCAGGGATCCCATCACAGGGATCCCATCCCAGGGTTCCCATCCCATCCCCGGGATCCCATTCCAGAGGTTCCATCCCATCCCAGGGATCCCAACCCATACGAGGGATCACAATCCAGGGATCCCATCCCTGGGATCCCATCTCATCCCATCCCAGGGATCCAATCCCATCCCATCTCATCCCAGGGATCCCATCCCATCGCAGGGATCCCATCCCATCGCAGGGATCCCATCCCATCCTACCCCATCCCATCGCATCCCATCCCATCCCATGCCATCCCATCCCAGGGATCCCATACCAGGTATCCCATCCCATCCCAGGGATCCCATTCCGTACCATCCCAGGGATCCCATTCCATCCCATCCCATCCCATCCCATCGATCCCATCCCATCCCAACCCATTGTAGCCAATCCCATCCCATCCCATCCCACCCCATCCCATCCAATCCCATCCCATCCCATCCTATCCCATCCCATCCCATCCGATCCCATCCCAGGGACACCATCCCAGCTATACCATACCATCCCATCCCATCGCAGGGATCCCATCCCATCCCATCCCATCCCGTCCCATCCCATCCCACCCCATCCCATCCCATCCCATCCCATCCCATCCCATCCCATCCCATCCCAGGGATCTCATCCCAGGGATTCCAGCCCATCCCAGGTATCCCATCCTAACCAATCGCAACCAAGGGATCCCATCCCATCCCATCCCATCCCATCCCATCCCATCCCATCCCATCTCATCCCATCCCATCCCAGGGATCCCATCCCATCCCACGTATCCCATCCCATCCCATCTCATCCCGCGGATCCCATGCCATGGCATCCCATCCCATCCCATCCCATCCCATCCCATCCAATCCCATCCCATCCCATCCCATCCCAGGGATCCCGTCCCATCCAAACCCTTCCCATCCCATCCCATCCAATCCGATCCCATCCCATTCCATCCCATCCCATCCCTTCCCACCCCATCCCATCCCGTCCCATCACATCCCATCCCAGATATCCCGTCCCAGGGATCCCATCCCATCCCAAGGATCCCATCCCATCCCATCCCAGGGATCCCATCCGATCCCATCCCATCCCATCCAATCCCATCCCATCCCATGCCATCCCATCCCATCCCAGGGATCCCATCCCATCCCCGGGTCCCCATCCCAGGGATTCCATCCCATCCCAACCCATCCCATCCCATGGATACCATCCCATCCCAGAGATCCCATCCCAGGGATCCCATCCCATCCCAGGGATCCCATCAAATCCCATCCAAAACCATCCCATCCAAACCCATCCCATCCCATCCCATCCCATCCCATCCCATCCCATCCCATCCCATCCCATCCCATCCCATTGTAGCCCATCCCATCCCTTCGCACCCCATCCCATCCCATCCCGTCCCATCACATCCCATCCCAGATATCCCATCCCAGGGATCCCATCCCATCCCAGGGATCCCATCCCATCCCATCCCAGGGATCCCATCCCATCCCATCCCATCCCATCCCATCCAATCCCATCCCATCCCATCCCAGGGATCCCATACCAGAGATCCCATCCCATCCCCGGGTCCCCATCCCAGGGATTCCATCCCATCCCAACCCATCCCATCCCATGGATACCATCCCATCCCAGAGATCCCATCCCAGGGATCCCATCCCATCCCAGGGATCCCATCCCAACCCAACCCATCCCATCCTACCCCATCCCATCCCATCCTATCCTATCCCATCCCATCCCATCCCATCCCATCCCATCCCATCCCATCCCATCCCATCCCATCCTAGGGATCCCATACAAGGTATCCCATCCCATCCCAGGGATCCCATTCCGTACCATCCCAGGGATCCTATTTCATCCCATCCCATCCCATCCCATCGATCCCATCCCATCCCAACCCATTTTAGCCAATCCCAACCCATCCCACCCCATCCCATCCAATCCCATCCCATCCCATCCCATCCCATCCCATCCCATCCCATCCCATCCCATCCCATCCCATCCCATCCCATCCCATCCCAGGGACACCATCCCAGGGATACCATACCATCCCATCCCATCGCAGGGATCCCATCCCATCCCATCGCATCCCATCCCAGCGATCTCATCCCAGGGATTCCATCCCATGCCAGGTATCCCATCCTATCCCCGGTATCCCATCCCAACCAATCCTAACCCAGGAATCCCATCCCATCCAATCCCAGGGATCCCATCCCATCCCATCCCATCCCATCCCATCTCACCCCATCCCATCCCAGGCATCCCATCCCATCCAAGGGATCCCATCCCATCCCATCCCAGGGATCCCATCCCATCCCAGGGATCCCATCCCATCCCATCCCATCCCAGGGATCCCATCCCATGGAAGCCATCCCAACCCAGGGATCCCATCCCATTCCAACCCATCCCATCCATCCCAGGGATCCCATCCCAGGGATTCCATCCCATCCCAGGGATCCCATCCCATTCCAGGGATCACATTCCAGGGATCCCATCCCAGGGATCCCATCCCAGGGATCCCATCCCATCCCATCCCATCCCATCCCATCCCAGGGATCCCATACCAGGGATCCCATCCCATCCCCGGGTCCCCATCCCAGGGATTCCATCCCATCCCAACACATCCCATCCCATGGATACCATCCCATCCCAGAGATCCCATCCCAGGGATCCCATCCCATCCCAGGGATCCCATCCCATCCCCTCCCCTCCCATCCCATCCTAGGGATCCCATACCAGGTATCCCATCCCATCCCTGGGATCCCATTCCGTACCATCCCAGGGATCCCATTTCATCCCATCCCATCCCATCGATCCCATCCCATCCCAACCCATTGTAGCCAATCCCATCCCATCCCATCCCACCCCATCCCATCCAATCCCATCCCATACCATCACATGCTACCCCATCCCATCCCAGGGATCTCATCCCAGGGATTCCAGCCCATCCCAGGTATCCCATCCCAACCAATCCCAACCCAGGGATCCCATCCCATCCCATCCCATCCCATCTCATCCCATCCCATCCCAGGGATCCCATCCCATCCCACGTATCCCATCCCATCCCATCTCATCCCGCGGATACCATGCCATGGCATCCCATCCCATCCCATCCCATCCCATCTCATCCCATCCCATCCCAGGGATCCCATCCCATCCCACGTATCCCATCCCATCCCATCTCATCCCGCGGATACCATGCCATGGCATCCCATCCCATCCCATCCCATCCCAGGGATCCCGTCCCATCCAAATCCTTCCCATCCCATCCCATCCCATCCCATGCCATCCCATCCCATTGTAGCCCATCCCATCCCTTCCCACCCCATCCCATCCCATCCCGTCCCATCACATCCCATCCCAGATATCCCGTCCCAGGGATCCCATCCCATCCCAAGGATCCCATCCCATCCCAGGGATCCCATCCGATCCCATCCCATCCCATCCAATCACATCCCATCCCAGGGATCCCATACCAGAGATCCCATCCCCGGGTCCCCATCCCAGGGATTCCATCCCATCCCAACCCATCCCATCCCATGGATACCATCCCATCCCAGAGATCCCATCCCAGGGATCCCATCCCATCCCAGGGATCCCATCCCAGGGATCCCATCCCATCCCATCCCATCCCATCCCATCCCAGGGATCTCATCCCAGGGATTCCAGCCCATCCCAGGTATCCCATCCTAACCAATCGCATCCCAGGGATCCCATCCCATCCCATCCCATCCCATCCCATCCCATCCCATCTCATCCCATCCCATCCCATCCCAGGGATCCCATCCCATCCCACGTATCCCATCCCATCCCATCTCATCCCGCGGATCCCATGCCATGGCATCCCATCCCATCCCATCCCATCCCATCCCATCCCATCCCATCCCAGGGATCCCGTCCCATCCAAACCCTTCCCATCCCATCCCATCCCATCCCATCCCATCCCATCCCATTCCATCCCATCCCATCCCTTCCCACCCCATCCCATCCCATCCCGTCCCATCACATCCCATCCCAGATATCCCGTCCCAGGGATCCCATCCCATCCCAAGGATCCCATCCCATCCCATCCCAGGGATCCCATCCGATCCCATCCCATCCCATCCAATCCCATCCCATCCCATGCCATCCCATCCCAGGGATCCCATACCAGAGATCCCATCCCATCCCCGGGTCCCCATCCCATGGATACCATCCCATCCCAGAGATCCCATCCCAGGGATCCCATCCCATCCCAGGGATCCCATCCAATCCCATCCAAAACCATCCCATCCAAACCCATCCCATCCCATCCCATCCCATCCCATCCCATCCCATCCCATCCCATCCCATCCCATCCCATCCCATCCCATTGTAGCCCATCCCATCCCTTCGCACCCCATCCCATCCCATCCCGTCCCATCACATCCCATCCCAGATATCCCATCCCAGGGATCCCATCCCATCCCAGGGATCCCATCCCATCCCATCCCAGGGATCCCATCCGATCCCATCCCATCTCATCCAATCCCATCCCATCCCAGGGATCCCATACCAGAGATCCCATCCCATCCCCGGGTCCCCATCCCAGGGATTCCATCCCATCCCAACCCATCCCATCCCATGGATACCATCCCATCCCAGAGATCCCATCCCAGGGATCCCATCCCATCCCAGGGATCCCATCCCAACCCAACCCATCCCATTCTACCCCATCCGATCCCATCCTATCCTATCCCATCCCATCCCATCCCATCCCATCCCATCCCATCCCATCCCAGGGACACCATCCCAGGGATACCATACCATCCCATCCCATCGCAGGGATCCCATCCCATCCCATCGCATCCCATCCCATCATATCCCATCCCAGCGATCTCATCCCAGGGATTCCATCCCATGCCAGGTATCCCATCCCATCCCAGGTATCCCATCCCATCCCATCCAAGGGATCCCATCCCATCCCATCCCATCCCATCCCAGGGATCCCATCCCATGGAAGCCATCCCAACCCAGGGATCCCATCCCATTCCAACCCATCCCATCCATCCCAGGGATCCCATCCCAGGGATTCCATCCCATCCCAGGGATCCCATCCCATTCCAGGGATCACATTCCAGGGATCCCATCCCAGGGATCCCATCCCATCCCATCCCATCCCATCCCATCCCATCCCAAGGATCCCATCCCATCCCATCCCAGGGATCCCATCCGATCCCATCCCATCCCATCCAATCCCATCCCATCCCATGCCATCCCATCCCAGGGATCCCATACCAGAGTTCCCATCCCATCCCCGGGTCCCCATCCCAGGGATTCCATCCCATCCCAACCCATCCCATCCCATGGATACCATCCCATCCCAGAGATCCCATCCCAGAGATCCCATCCCATCCCAGGGATCCCATCCCATCCCAACCCATCCCATCCCATCCTACCCCATCCCATCCCATCCTATCCCATCCCATCCCCTCCCCTCCCCTCCCATCCCATCCTAGGGATCCCATACCAGGTATCCCATCCCATCCCAGGGATCCCATTCCGTACCATCCCAGGGATCCCATTTCATCCCATCCCATCCCATCCCATCGATCCCATCCCATCCCACCCCATCCCATCCAATCCCATCCCATACCATCCCATGCCACCCCATCCCATCCCATCCCATGGATCCAATCCCATCCCATCCCATCCCAGGGATCGCATCCCATCCCATCCCATCCGATCCCATCCCATGCCATCCCAGGGATCCCATCCCATCGCATCCCATCCCATCCCATCCCATCCCAACCCATCCCATCCCATCCCATCCCATCCCATCTCATCCCATCCCATCCCATCCCATCCCATCCCATCCCATCCCATCCCTTCCCATCCCATCCTAGGAATCCCACACGAGGGATCCCATCCCATCCCAGTGATCCAATCCCAGCGATCCTATCCCATCCCAGGGATTCCATCCCATCCCATCCCAGGGATCCCATCCCATGGAACCCATCCCATTCCATCTTATTCCATCCCATCCCATCCCATCCCATCCCAGGGATCCCATTCCAGCCCATCCCATCCCATCCCATCCCAGGGATCCCATCCCATCAAAACCCATCCCATCCCAGGCATTCCATCCGAGGGATCCTATCCCATCCCAGGGATCCCATCCCAGGGATCTCATCCCATCCCAGGGATCCCATCCCATCCCAGGGATCCAATCCCATTCCAGCTATCCCATCCCAGGGATTCCATCCCATCCCAAGGATCCCATCCCATCTGTTCCCATCCCAAGTATCCTATCTCATCCCGTCCCATCCAAGGGAACCCATCCATTCCCAACCCCGGAATCCCATCCCTTCCCTTGCCAGGGATCCCATCCCATCACAGGATCCCATCCCATCCCATCCCAGGGATCCCATCCCAGGGATCCCATCCCATCCCATCCCATCCCATCCCATCCCATCCCATCCCATCCCATCCCATCCCATCCTAGGAATCCCACACCAGGGATCCCATCCCATCCCAGGGATCCCATCCCATGGAACCCATCCCATCCCATCCCATTCCATCCCATCCCATCCCTTCCCATCCCATCCCATCCCATCCCATCCCATCCCATCCCATCCCAGGGATCCCATCCCATCCCAGGGATCCCATCCCATCCCACGGATCACATTCCAGGGATCACATCCCATCCCAGGGATCCCATCCCATCCCATGCCAACCCATCCCATCCTATCCCATTCCCATCCCATCCCATCGCATCCCATCTCATCCCAGGGATCCCATCCCAGCCCATCTCATCCCAGGGATCCCATGCCATGCCATGCCATGCCATGCCATCCCATCCCATCCCATCCCATCCCAGGGATCCCATCCCATCCAAACCCATCCCATCCGATCCCACGGATCCCATCCCATCCCACGGATCCCATCCCATCCCAGGGATCCCAACCCAATCCAGGGATCCCATCCCATCCCATCCCATCCCACACCAGGGATCCCACCCCATCCCATCCCAGGGATCCCATCCCATCCCATCCCATCCCATCCCAGGGATCCCATCCCAGGGATCCCATCCCATCCCAGGGATCCCATCCCAATCCAGGGATCCCATCCCAGGGATCCCATCCCATCCCATCCTATCCCATCCCATCCCATCCCATCCCACACCAGGGATCCCATCCCATCCCATCCCAGGGATCCCATCCCATCCCATTCCAGTGATCCAATCCCAGCGATCCTATCCCATCCCAGGGATTCCATCCCATCCCATCCCATCCCAGGGATCCCATCCCATGGAGCCCATCCCATTCCATCTTATTCCATCCCATCCCATCCCATCCCAGGGATCCCATCCCATCCCATCCCAGGGATCCCATTTCTTCTGTTACCATCCCTGCGATCCCATCCCATCCCATCCCATCCCATCCCATGGATCCCATCCCATCCCAACCCATCCCATCCCATGGATCTCATCCCATCCCAGGGATCACATCCCATCCCATCCCAGGCATCGCATCCCATCCCATCCCATCCGATCCCATCCCATGCCATCCCAGGGATCCCATCCCATCACAGGGATCCCATCCCATCCCACCCCATCCCATCCCATCCCATCCCATCCCATCCTAGGAATCCCACACCAGGGATCCCATCCCATCCCAGTGATCCAATCCCAGAGATCCTATCCCATCCCAGGGATCCCATCCCGTGGAACCCATCCCATCCCATCCCTTCCCATCCCATCCCTTCCCATCCCATCCCATCCCATCCCAGGCATTCCATCCGAGGGATCCTATCCCATCCCAGGGATCCCATCCCAGGGATCTCATCCCATCCCAGGGATCCCATCCCATCCCAGGGATCCAATCCCATTCCAGCTATCCCATCCCAGGGATTCCATCCCATCCCAAGGATCCCATCCCATCTGTTCCCATCCCAAGTATCCTATCTCATCCCGTCCCATCCAAGGGAACCCATCCATTCCCAACCCCGGAATCCCATCCCTTCCCTTGCCAGGGATCCCATCCCATCACAGGATCCCATCCCATCCCATCCCAGGGATCGCATCCCATCCGATCCCATCCGATCCCATCCCATCCCATCCCAGGGATCCCATCCCAGGGATCCCATCCCATCCCATCCCATCCCATCCCATCCCATCCCATCCTAGGAATCCCACACCAGGGATCCCATCCCATCCCAGGGATCCCATCCCATGGAACCCATCCCATCCCATCCCATTCCATCCCATCCCATCCCTTCCCATCCCATCCCATCCCATCCCATCCCATCCCATCCCATCCCATCCCATCCCATCCCAGGGATCCCATCCCATCCCAGGGATCCCATCCCAGGGATCCCATCCCATCCCAGGGATCCCATCCCATCCCACGGATCACATTCCAGGGATCACATCCCATCCCAGGGATCCCATCCCATCCCATGCCAACCCATCCCATCCTATCCCATTCCCATCCCATCCCATCGCATCCCATCTCATCCCAGGGATCCCATCCCAGCCCATCTCATCCCAGGGATCCCATGCCATGCCATGCCATGCCATCCCATCCCATCCCATCCCATCCCATCCCAGGGATCCCATCCCATCCAAACCCATCCCATCCGATCCCACGGATCCCATCCCATCCCACGGATCCCATCCCATCCCAGGGATCCCAACCCAATCCAGGGATCCCATCCCATCCCATCCCATCCCACACCAGGGATCCCACCCCATCCCATCCCAGGGATCCCATCCCATCCCATCCCATCCCATCCCAGGGATCCCATCCCAGGGATCCCATCCCATCCCAGGGATCCCATCCCAATCCAGGGATCCCATCCCAGGGATCCCATCCCATCCCATCCTATCCCATCCCATCCCATCCCATCCCACACCAGGGATCCCATCCCATCCCATCCCAGGGATCCCATCCCATCCCATTCCAGTGATCCAATCCCAGCGATCCTATCCCATCCCAGGGATTCCATCCCATCCCATCCCATCCCAGGGATCCCATCCCATGGAACCCATCCCATTCCATCTTATTCCATCCCATCCCATCCCATCCCAGGGAACCCATCCCATCCCATCCCAGGGATCCCATTTCTTCTGTTACCATCCCTGCGATCACATCCCATCCCATCCCATCCCATCCCATCCCATGGATCCCATCCAATCCCAACCCATCCCATCCCATGGATCTCATCCCATCCCAGGGATCACATCCCATCCCATCCCAGGCATCGCATCCCATCCCATCCCATCCGATCCCATCCCATGCCATCCCAGGGATCCCATCCCATCACAGGGATCCCATCCCATCCCACCCCATCCCATCCCATCCCATCCCATCCTAGGAATCCCACACCAGGGATCCCATCCCATCCCAGTGATCCAATCCCAGAGATCCTATCCCATCCCAGGGATCCCATCCCGTGGAACCCATCCCATCCCATCCCTTCCCATCCCATCCCTTCCCATCCCATCCCATCCCATCCCATCCCATCCCATCCCAGGGATCCCATCCCATCCTAGGGATACCATCCCAGGGATCCCATGCCATCCCAGGGATCCCATCCCATCACAGGGATCCCATCCCATCCCATCCCATCCCATCCCATCCCATCCCATCCCATCCCATCCCATCCCAGGGATCCCATCCCATCCCTGGGAGGCCGTCCCAGGGATCCGATACCATCCCAGTGATCCAATCCCAGCGATCCCATCCGATCCCATCCCTTATGAGTGATCCAATCCCAAGGATCCCATCCCAGAGATCCCATCCCATCCCAGGGATCCCATCCCATCCCATCCCAAGGATCCCATCCCATCCCAGGGATCCCATCCAATCCCAGGGATCCCATCCCATCCCATGGATCCCATCCCATCTCATCCCATCCCATCCCATCCCCGGGATCCCATCCCAGGGATCCCATCCCAATGGAGGGATCTCATCCCATCCCATCCCAGGGATCCCATCCCAGGTATACCATCCCATCCCATCCCATCCCAGGGATCTGCCCCCATCCCAGGGATCCCCTGCCATCCCAGGGATCCCATCCCATCCCAGGGATGCCAACCCATCCCAGGGATCCCATCCCATCCCAGGGATCCCATCGCATCCCAGCTATCCCATCCCAGGGATTCCATCCCATCCCAGGGATCCCATTTCTTCTGTTACCATCCCAGGGATCCCATCCCATCCCATCCCAGGGATCCCATCCCATTCCAACCCATCCCATCCCATCCCAGGGATCCCATTTCATCTGTTCCCATCCCTGGGATCCCATCCCATCCCATCCCATCCCAGGGATCCCATCCCATCCAAACCCATCCCATCCGATCCCACGGATCCCATCCCATCCCACGGATCCCATCCCATCCCAGGGATCCCAACCCAATCCAGGGATCCCATCCCATCCCATCCCATCCCACACCAGGGATCCCACCCCATCCCATCCCAGGGATCCCATCCCATCCCATCCCATCCCATCCCATCCCAGGGATCCCATCCCAGGGATCCCATCCCATCCCAGGGATCCCATCCCAATCCAGGGATCCCATCCCAGGGATCCCATCCCATCCCATCCTATCCCATCCCATCCCATCCCATCCCACACCAGGGATCCCATCCCATCCCATCCCAGGGATCCCATCCCATCCCATTCCAGTGATCCAATCCCAGCGATCCTATCCCATCCCAGGGATTCCATCCCATCCCATCCCATCCCAGGGATCCCATCCCATGGAACCCATCCCATTCCATCTTATTCCATCCCATCCCATCCCATCCCAGGGATCCCATCCCATCCCATCCCAGGGATCCCATTTCTTCTGTTACCATCCCTGCGATCCCATCCCATCCCATCCCATCCCATCCCATCCCATCCCATGGATCCCATCCCATCCCAACCCATCCCATCCCATGGATCTCATCCCATCCCAGGGATCACATCCCATCCCATCCCAGGCATCGCATCCCATCCCATCCCATCCGATCCCATCCCATGCCATCCCAGGGATCCCATCCCATCACAGGGATCCCATCCCATCCCACCCCATCCCATCCCATCCCATCCCATCCCATCCTAGGAATCCCACACCAGGGATCCCATCCCATCCCAGTGATCCAATCCCAGAGATCCTATCCCATCCCAGGGATCCCATCCCGTGGAACCCATCCCATCCCATCCCTTCCCATCCCATCCCTTCCCATCCCATCCCATCCCATCCCATCCCATCCCATCCCATCCCATCCCATCCCATCCCATCCCATCCCATCCCAGGGATCCCATCCCATCCTAGGGATACCATCCCAGGGATCCCATGCCATCCCAGGGATCCCATCCCATCACAGGGATCCCATCCCATCCCATCCCATCCCATCCCATCCCATCCCATCCCATCCCAGGGATCCCATCCCATCCCTGGGAGGCCGTCCCAGGGATCCGATACCATCCCAGTGATCCAATCCCAGCGATCCCATCCGATCCCATCCCTTATGAGTGATCCAATCCCAAGGATCCCATCCCAGAGATCCCATCCCATCCCAGGGATCCCATCCCATCCCATCCCAAGGATCCCATCCCATCCCAGGGATCCCATCCAATCCCAGGGATCCCATCCCATCCCATGGATCCCATCCCATCTCATCCCATCCCATCCCATCCCCGGGATCCCATCCCAGGGATCCCATCCCAATGGAGGGATCTCATCCCATCCCATCCCAGGGATCCCATCCCAGGTATACCATCCCATCCCATCCCATCCCAGGGATCTGCCCCCATCCCAGGGATCCCCTGCCATCCCAGGGATCCCATCCCATCCCAGGGATGCCAACCCATCCCAGGGATCCCATCCCATCCCAGGGATCCCATCGCATCCCAGCTATCCCATCCCAGGGATTCCATCCCATCCCAGGGATCCCATTTCTTCTGTTACCATCCCAGGGATCCCATCCCATCCCATCCCAGGGATCCCATCCCATTCCAACCCATCCCATCCCATCCCAGGGATCCCATTTCATCTGTTCCCATCCCTGGGATCCCATCCCATCCCATCCCATCCCATGGATCCAATCCCATCCCAACACATCCCATCCCATGGATCCCATCCCATCACAGGATCCCATCCCATCCCATCCCAGGGATCGCATCCCATCCGATCCCATCCGATCCCATCCGATCCCATCCCATCCCAGGGATCCCATCCCAGGGATCCCATCCCATCCCATCCCATCCCATCCCATCCCATCCTAGGAATCCCACACCAGGGATCCCATCCCATCCCAGGGATCCCATCCCATGGAAGCCATCCCATCCCATCCCATCCCATTCCATCCCATCCCATCCCTTCCCATCCCATCCCATCCCATCCCATCCCATCCCATCCCATCCCAGGGATCCCATCCCATCCCAGGGATCCCATCCCAGGGATCCCATCCCATCCCAGGGATCCCATCCCATCCCACGGATCACATTCCAGGGATCACATCCCATCCCAGGGATCCCATCCCATCCCATGCCAACCCATCCCATCCTATCCCATTCCCATCCCATCCCATCGCATCCCATCTCATCCCAGGGATCCCATCCCAGCCCATCTCATCCCAGGGATCCCATGCCATGCCATGCCATCCCATCCCATCCCATCCCATCCCAGGGATCCCATCCCATCAAAACCCATCCCATCCGATCCCACGGATCCCATCCCATCCCACGGATCCCATCCCATCCCAGGGATCCCAACCCAATCCAGGGATCCCATCCCATCCCATCCCATCCCACACCAGGGATCCCATCCCATCCCATTCCAGGGATCCCATCCCATCCCATCCCATCCCAGGGATCCCATCCCAGGGATCCCATCCCATCCCAGGGATCCCATCCCAATCCAGGGATCCCATCCCAGGGATCCCATCCCATCCTATCCCATCCCATCCCATCCCACACCAGGGATCCCATCCCATCCCATCCCAGGATCCCATCCCATCCCATCCCATCCCATCCCAGTGATCCAATCCCAGCGATCCTATCCCATCCCAGGGATTCCATCCCATCCCATCCCATCCCAGGGATCCCATCCCATGGAACCCATCCCATTCCATCTTATTCCATCCCATCCCATCCCATCCCAGGGATCCCATCCCATCCCATCCCATCCCAGGGATCCCATTTCTTCTGTTACCATCCCAGGGATCCCATCCCATCCCATCCCAGGGATCCCATCCCATTCCAACCCATCCCATCCCATCCCAGGGATCCCATTTCATCTGTTCCCATCCCTGGGATCCCATCCCATCCCATCCCATCCCATGGATCCAATCCCATCCCAACACATCCCATCCCATGGATCCCATCCCATCACAGGATCCCATCCCATCCCATCCCAGGGATCCCATCCCAGGGATCCCATCCCATCCCATCCCATCCCATCCCATCCCATCCTAGGAATCCCACACCAGGGATCCCATCCCAACCCAGGGATCCCATCCCATGGAACCCATCCCATCCCATCCCATCCCATTCCATCCCATCCCATCCCTTCCCATCCCATCCCATCCCATCCCATCCCATCCCAGGGATCCCATCCCATCCCAGGGATCCCATCCCAGGGATCCCATCCCATCCCAGGGATCCCATCCCATCCCACGGATCACATTCCAGGGATCACATCCCATCCCAGGGATCCCATCCCATCCCATGCCAACCCATGCCATCCTATCCCATTCCCATCCCATCCCATCGCATCCCATCTCATCCCAGGGATCCCATCCCAGCCCATCTCATCCCAGGGATCCCATGCCATGCCATGCCATCCCATGCCATCCCATCCCAGGGATCCCATCCCATCCAAACCCATCCCATCCGATCCCACGGATCCCATCCCATCCCACGGATCCCATCCCATCCCAGGGATCCCAACGCAATCCAGGGATCCCATCCCATCCCATCCCATCCCATCCCATCCCACACCAGGGATCCCATCCCATCCCATCCCAGGGATCCCATCCCATCCCATCCCATCCCAGGGATCCCATCCCAGGGATCCCATCCCATCCCAGGGATCCTATCCCATCCCAGCTATCCCATCCCAGGGATCCCATCCCATCCCATCCTATCCCATCCCATCCCATCCCATCCCATCCCATCCCATCCCATCCCATCCCATCCCATCCCATCCCATCCCAGGGATCCCAACCCATCCCAGGGATCCCATCCCATCCCAGGGATCCCATCCCATCCCAGCTATCCCATCCCAGGGATTCCATCCAATCCCGGGGATCCCATCCAATCCCATCCCATCCCAGGGATCCCATCCCAGGGATCCCATCCCATCCCAGGGACACCATCCCAGCTATACCATACCATCCCATCCCATCGCAGGGATCCCATCCCATCCCATCCCATCCCGTCCCATCCCATCCCACCCCATCCCATCCCATCCCATCCCATCCCATCCCATCCCAGGGATCTCATCCCAGGGATTCCAGCCCATCCCAGGTATCCCATCCTAACCAATCGCATCCCAGGGATCCCATCCCATCCCATCCCATCCCATCCCATCCCATCCCATCTCATCCCATCCCATCCCAGGGATCCCATCCCATCCCACGTATCCCATCCCATCCCATCTCATCCCGCGGATCCCATGCCATGGCATCCCATCCCATCCCATCCCATCCCATCCCAGGGATCCCGTCCCATCCAAACCCTTCCCATCCCATCCCATCCCATCCCATCCCATCCCATCCCATCCCATCCCATCCCATTCCATCCCATCCCATCCCTTCCCACCCCATCCCATCCCATCCCGTCCCAGCACATCCCATCCCAGATATCCCGTCCCAGGGATCCCATCCCATCCCAAGGATCCCATGCCATCCCATCCCAGGGATCCCATACCAGAGATCCCATCCCATCCCCGCGTCCCCATCCCATGGATACCATCCCATCCCAGAGATCCCATCCCAGGGATCCCATCCCATCCCAGGGATCCCATCAAATCCCATCCAAAACCATCCCATCCAAACCCATCCCATCCCATCCCATCCCATCCCATCCCATCCCATCCCATCCCATTGTAGCCCATCCCATCCCTTCGCACCCCATCCCATCCCATCCCGTCCCATCACATCCCATCCCAGATATCCCATCCCAGGGATCCCATCCCATCCCAGGGATCCCATCCCATCCCATCCCAGGGATCCCATCCCATTCCAGGGATCACATTCCAGGGATCCCATCCCAGGGATCCCATCCCATCCCATCCCATCCCATCCCATCCCATCCCATCCCAGGGATCCCATACCAGGGATCCCATCCCATCCCCGGGTCCCCATCCCAGGGATTCCATCCCATCCCAACCCATCCCATCCCATGGATACCATCCCATCCCAGAGATCCCATCCCAGGGATCCCATCCCAGGGATCCCATCCCAACCCAACCCATCCCATTCTACCCCATCCGATCCCATCCTATCCTATCCCATCCCATCCCATCCCATCCCATCCCATCCCAGGGACACCATCCCAGGGATACCATACCATCCCATCCCATCTCAGGGATCCCATCCCATCCCATCTCATCCCATCCCATCATATCCCATCCCAGCGATCTCATCCCAGGGATTCCATCCCATGCCAGGTATCCCATCCCATCCCAGGTATCCCATCCCATCCCATCCAAGGGATCCCATCCCATCCCATCCCATCCCATCCCATCCCAGGGATCCCATCCCATCCCATCCCATCCCATCCCATCCCATCCCAGGGATCCCATCCCATGGAAGCCATCCCAACCCAGGGATCCCATCCCATTCCAACCCATCCCATCCATCCCAGGGATCCCATCCCAGGGATTCCATCCCATCCCAGGGATCCCATCCCATTCCAGGGATCACATTCCAGGGATCCCATCCCAGGGATCCCATCCCATCCCATCCCATCCCATCCCATCCCAAGGATCCCATCCCATCCCAGGGATCCCATCCCATCCCATCCCATCCCATCCAATCCCATCCCATCCCATGCCATCCCATCCCAGGGATCCCATACCAGAGTTCCCATCCCCGGGTCCCCATCCCAGGGATTCCATCCCATCCCAACCCATCCCATCCCATGGATACCATCCCATCCCAGAGATCCCATCCCAGGGATCCCATCCCATCCCAGGGATCCCATCCCATCCCAACCCATCCCATCCCATCCTACCCCATCCCATCCCATCCTATCCCATCCCATCCCCTCCCCTCCCATCCCATCCTAGGGATCCCATACCCGGTATCCCATCCCATCCCAGGGATCCCATTCCGTACCATCCCAGGGATCCCATTTCATCCCAACCCATCCCATCCCATGGATCCCATCCCATCCCAGGGATCACATCCCATCCCATCCCAGGCATCGCATCCCATCCCATCCCATCCGATCCCATCCCATGCCATCCCAGGGATCCCATTCCATCACAGGGATCCCATCCCATCCCATCCCATCCCATCCCATCCCATCCTAGGAATCCCACACCAGGGATCCCATCCCATCCCAGTGATCCAATCCCAGAGATCCTATCCCATCCCAGGGATCCCATCCCATGGAACCCATCCCATCCCATCGATCCCATCCCATCCCACCCCATCCCATCCAATCCCATCCCATACCATCCCATGCCACCCCATCCCATCCCATCCCATGGATCCAATCCCATCCCATCCCATCCCAGGGATCGCATCCCATCCCATCCCATCCGATCCCATCCCATGCCATCCCAGGGATCCCATCCCATCGCATCCCATCCCATCCCAACCCATCCCATCCCATCCCATCCCATCCCAACCCATCCCATCCCATCCCATCCCATCCCATCCCATCCCATCCCATCCCATCCTAGGAATCCCACACGAGGGATCCCATCCCATCCCAGTGATCCAATCCCAGCGATCCTATCCCATCCCAGGGATTCCATCCCATCCCATCCCATCCCAGGGATCCCATCCCATGGAACCCATCCCATTCCATCTTATTCCATCCCATCCCATCCCATCCCATCCCATCCCAGGGATCCCATTCCAGCCCATCCCATCCCATCCCAGGGATCCCATCCCATCAAAACCCATCCCATCCCAGCCATTCCATCCGAGGGATCCTATCCCATCCCAGGGATCCCATCCCAGGGATCTCATCCCATCCCAGGGATCCCATCCCATCCCAGGGATCCAATCCCATTCCAGCTATCCCATCCCAGGGATTCCATCCCATCCCAAGGATCCCATCCCATCTGTTCCCATCCCAAGTATCCTATCTCATCCCGTCCCATCCAAGGGAACCCATCCATTCCCAACCCCCGAATCCCATCCCTTCCCTTGCCAGGGATCCCATCCCATTCCAGGGATCCCATCCCATCCCAGGGATCCAATCCCAGGGATCCCAACCCATGCCAGAGATCCCATCCCATCCCAGGGATCCCATCTCATCCCAGGGATCCCATGCCATGCCATCCCAACCCATCCCAACCCATCCCATCCCATCCCAGGGATCCCATCCCATCCAAACCCATCCCATCCCATCCCATCCCATCCCATCCCATCCCATCCCATCCCAGGCATCCCATCCCAGGGATCTCATACCATCCCAGGGATCCCATCCCATCCCAGGGATCCAATCCCATCCCAGCTATCCCATCCCAGGGATTCCATCCCATACCAGGGATCCTATCCCATCTGTTCCCATCCCAGGTATCCTATCCCACCCCGTCCCATCCAAGGGATCCAATCCATTCCCAACCCAGGAATCCCATCTCTTCCCTTTCCAGGGATCCCATCCCATTCCAGGGATTCCATCCCATCCCATCCCCGGGATCCCATCCAAGGGATCCCATCCCAATCCAGGGATCCCATCCCATCCCATCCCAGGGATCCCATCACCATCCCAGGGATCCCATCCCATCCCAGGGATCCCATCCCATCCCATCCCATCCCATCAAATGCCGTCCCATCCCATCCTATCCTATCCCATCCCATCCCATCCCATCCCATCCCATCCTAGGAATCCCACACCAGGGATCCCATCCCATCCCAGTGATCCAATCCCAGAGATCCTATCCCATCCCAGGGATCCCATCCCGTGGAACCCATCCCATCCCTTCCCATCCCATCCCTTCCCATCCCATCCCATCCCATCCCATCCCATCCCATCCCATCCCAGGGATCCCATCCCATCCTAGGGATACCATCCCAGGGATCCCATGCCATCCCAGGGATCCCATCCCATCACAGGGATCCCATCCCATCCCATCCCATCCCATCCCATCCCAGGGATCCCATCCCATCCCTGGGAGGCCGTCCCAGGGATCCGATACCATCCCAGTGATCCAATCCCAGCGATCCCATCCGATCCCATCCCTTCTGAGTGATCCAATCCCAAGGATCCCATCCCAGGGATCCCATCCCATCCCAGGGATCCCATCCCATCCCATCCCACGGATCCCATCCCATCCCAGGGATCCCATCCAATCCCAGGGATCCCATCCCATCCCATGGATCCCATCCCATCTCATCCCATCCCATCCCATCCCCGGGATCCCATCCCAGGGATCCCATCCCAATCGAGGGATCTCATCCCATCCCATCCCAGGGATCCCATCCCAGGTATACCATCCCATCCCATCCCATCCCAGGGATCTGCCCCCATCCCAGGGATCCCCTGCCATCCCAGGGATCCCATCCCATCCCAGGGATCCAATCCCATCCCAGCTATCCCATCCCAGGGATTCCATCCCATACCAGGGATCCTATCCCATCTGTTCCCATCCCAGGTATCCTATCCCACCCCGTCCCATCCAAGGGATCCAATCCATTCCCAACCCAGGAATCCCATCTCTTCCCTTTCCAGGGATCCCATCCCATTCCAGGGATTCCATCCCATCCCATCCCCGGGATCCCATCCAAGGGATCCCATCCCAATCCAGGGATCCCATCCCATCCCATCCCAGGGATCCCATCACCATCCCAGGGATCCCATCCCATCCCAGGGATCCCATCCCATCCCATCCCATCCCATCAAATGCCGTCCCATCCCATCCTATCCTATCCCATCCCATCCCATCCCATCCCATCCCATCCTAGGAATCCCACACCAGGGATCCCATCCCATCCCAGTGATCCAATCCCAGAGATCCTATCCCATCCCAGGGATCCCATCCCGTGGAACCCATCCCATCCCTTCCCATCCCATCCCTTCCCATCCCATCCCATCCCATCCCATCCCATCCCATCCCATCCCATCCCATCCCATCCCATCCCATTGTAGCCCATCCCATCCCATCCCAGGGATCCCATCCCATCCTAGGGATACCATCCCAGGGATCCCATGCCATCCCAGGGATCCCATCCCATCACAGGGATCCCATCCCATCCCAGGGATCCCATCCCATCCCAGGGATCCCATCCCATCCCTGGGAGGCCGTCCCAGGGATCCGATACCATCCCAGTGATCCAATCCCAGCGATCCCATCCGATCCCATCCCTTCTGAGTGATCCAATCCCAAGGATCCCATCCCAGGGATCCCATCCCATCCCAGGGATCCCATCCCATCCCATCCCACGGATCCCATCCCATCCCAGGGATCCCATCCAATCCCAGGGATCCCATCCCATCCCATGGATCCCATCCCATCTCATCCCATCCCATCCCATCCCCGGGATCCCATCCCAGGGATCCCATCCCAATCGAGGGATCTCATCCCATCCCATCCCAGGGATCCCATCCCAGGTATACCATCCCATCCCATCCCATCCCAGGGATCTGCCCCCATCCCAGGGATCCCCTGCCATCCCAGGGATCCCATCCCATCCCAGGGATCCCAACCCATCCCACGGATCCCATCCCATCCCAGGGATCCCATCGCATCCCAGCTATCCCATCCCAGGGATTCCATCCCATCCCAGGGATCCCATTTCTTCTGTTACCATCCCAGGGATCCCATCCCATCCCATCCCAGGGATCCCATCCCATTCCAACCCATCCCATCCCATCCCAGGGATCCCATTTCATCTGTTCCCATCCCTGGGATCCCATCCCATCCCATCCCATCCCATGGATCCAATCCCATCCCAACACATCCCATCCCATGGATCCCATCCCATCACAGGATCCCATCCCATCCCATCCCAGGGATCGCATCCCATCCGATCCCATCCGATCCCATCCGATCCCATCCCATCCCAGGGATCCCATCCCAGGGATCCCATCCCATCCCATCCCATCCCATCCCATCCCATCCTAGGAATCCCACACCAGGGATCCCATCCCATCCCAGGGATCCCATCCCATGGAAGCCATCCCATCCCATCCCATCCCATTCCATCCCATCCCATCCCATCCCTTCCCATCCCATCCCATCCCATCCCATCCCATCCCATCCCATCCCATCCCATCCCATCCCAGGGATCCCATCCCATCCCAGGGATCCCATCCCAGGGATCCCATCCCATCCCAGGGATCCCATCCCATCCCACGGATCACATTCCAGGGATCACATCCCATCCCAGGGATCCCATCCCATCCCATGCCAACCCATCCCATCCTATCCCATTCCCATCCCATCCCATCGCATCCCATCTCATCCCAGGGATCCCATCCCAGCCCATCTCATCCCAGGGATCCCATGCCATGCCATGCCATCCCATCCCATCCCATCCCATCCCAGGGATCCCATCCCATCAAAACCCATCCCATCCGATCCCACGGATCCCATCCCATCCCACGGATCCCATCCCATCCCAGGGATCCCAACCCAATCCAGGGATCCCATCCCATCCCATCCCATCCCACACCAGGGATCCCATCCCATCCCATTCCAGGGATCCCATCCCATCCCATCCCATCCCAGGGATCCCATCCCAGGGATCCCATCCCATCCCAGGGATCCCATCCCAATCCAGGGATCCCATCCCAGGGATCCCATCCCATCCCATCCTATCCCATCCCATCCCATCCCATCCCACACCAGGGATCCCATCCCATCCCATCCCAGGATCCCATCCCATCCCATCCCATCCCATCCCAGTGATCCAATCCCAGCGATCCTATCCCATCCCAGGGATTCCATCCCATCCCATCCCAGGGATCCCATCCCATGGAACCCATCCCATTCCATCTTATTCCATCCCATCCCATCCCATCCCAGGGATCCCATCCCATCCCATCCCATCCCATCCCATCCCAGGGATCCCATTTCTTCTGTTACCATCCCAGGGATCCCATCCCATCCCATCCCAGGGATCCCATCCCATTCCAACCCATCCCATCCCATCCCAGGGATCCCATTTCATCTGTTCCCATCCCTGGGATCCCATCCCATCCCATCCCATCCCATGGATCCAATCCCATCCCAACACATCCCATCCCATGGATCCCATCCCATCACAGGATCCCATCCCATCCCATCCCAGGGATCCCATCCCAGGGATCCCATCCCATCCCATCCCATCCCATCCCATCCCATCCTAGGAATCCCACACCAGGGATCCCATCCCATCCCAGGGATCCCATCCCATGGAACCCATCCCATCCCATCCCATTCCATCCCATCCCATCCCTTCCCATCCCATCCCATCCCATCCCATCCCATCCCATCCCATCCCATCCCATCCCATCCCAGGGATCCCATCCCATCCCATCCCAGGGATCCCATCCCAGGGATCCCATCCCATCCCAGGGATCCCATCCCATCCCACGGATCACATTCCAGGGATCACATCCCATCCCAGGGATCCCATCCCATCCCATGCCAACCCATGCCATCCTATCCCATTCCCATCCCATCCCATCGCATCCCATCTCATCCCAGGGATCCCATCCCAGCCCATCTCATCCCAGGGATCCCATGCCATGCCATGCCATCCCATCCCATCCCATCCCATCCCAGGGATCCCATCCCATCCAAACCCATCCCATCCGATCCCACGGATCCCATCCCATCCCACGGATCCCATCCCATCCCAGGGATCCCAACGCAATCCAGGGATCCCATCCCATCCCATCCCATCCCACACCAGGGATCCCATCCCATCCCATCCCTGGGATCCCATCCCATCCCATCCCATCCCAGGGATCCCATCCCAGGGATCCCATCCCATCCCAGGGATCCTATCCCATCCCAGCTATCCCATCCCAGGAATCCCATCCCATCCCATCCTATTCCATCCCATCCCATCCCATCCCATCCCATCCCATCCCATCCCATCCCATCCCATCCCATCCCATCCCAGCCCAGGGATCCCAACCCATCCCAGGGATCCCATCCCATCCCAGGGATCCCATCCCATCCCAGCTATCCCATCCCAGGGATTCCATCCAATCCCGGGGATCCCATCCAATCCCATCCCATCCCAGGGATCCCATCCCAGGGATCCCATCCCATCCCAGGGACACCATCCCAGCTATACCATACCATCCCATCCCATCGCAGGGATCCCATCCCATCCCATCCCATCCCGTCCCATCCCATCCCACCCCATCCCATCCCATCCCATCCCATCCCATCCCATCCCATCCCAGGGATCTCATCCCAGGGATTCCAGCCCATCCCAGGTATCCCATCCTAACCAATCGCATCCCAGGGATCCCATCCCATCCCATCCCATCCCATCCCATCCCATCTCATCCCATCCCATCCCAGGGATCCCATCCCATCCCACGTATCCCATCCCATCCCATCTCATCCCGCGGATCCCATGCCATGGCATCCCATCCCATCCCATCCCATCCCATCCCATCCCAGGGATCCCGTCCCATCCAAACCCTTCCCATCCCATCCCATCCCATCCCATCCCATCCCATTCCATCCCATCCCATCCCTTCCCACCCCATCCCATCCCATCCCGTCCCAGCACATCCCATCCCAGATATCCCGTCCCAAGGATCCCATCCCATCCCAAGGATCCCATCCCATCCCATCCCAGGGATCCCATCCGATCCCATCCCATCCCATCCAATCCCATCCCATCCCATGCCATCCCATCCCAGGGACCCCATACCAGAGATCCCATCCCATCCCCGCGTCCCCATCCCATGGATACCATCCCATCCCAGAGATCCCATCCCAGGGATCCCATCCCATCCCAGGGATCCCATCAAATCCCATCCAAAACCATCCCATCCAAACCCATCCCATCCCATCCCATCCCATCCCATCCCATCCCATCCCATCCCATCCCATCCCATCCCATTGTAGCCCATCCCATCCCTTCGCACCCCATCCCATCCCATCCCGTCCCATCACATCCCATCCCAGATATCCCATCCCAGGGATCCCATCCCATCCCAGGGATCCCATCCCATCCCATCCCAGGGATCCCATCCCATTCCAGGGATCACATTCCAGGGATCCCATCCCAGGGATCCCATCCCATCCCATCCCATCCCATCCCATCCCATCCCATCCCATCCCATCCCATCCCAGGGATCCCATACCAGGGATCCCATCCCATCCCCGGGTCCCCATCCCAGGGATTCCATCCCATCCCAACCCATCCCATCCCATGGATACCATCCCATCCCAGAGATCCCATCCCAGGGATCCCATCCCATCCCAGGGATCCCATCCCAACCCAACCCATCCCATTCTACCCCATCCGATCCCATCCTATCCTATCCCATCCCATCCCATCCCATCCCATCCCATCCCATCCCAGGGACACCATCCCAGGGATACCATACCATCCCATCCCATCGCAGGGATCCCATCCCATCCCATCTCATCCCATCCCATCATATCCCATCCCAGCGATCTCATCCCAGGGATTCCATCCCATGCCAGGTATCCCATCCCATCCCAGGTATCCCATCCCATCCCATCCAAGGGATCCCATCCCATCCCATCCCATCCCAGGGATCCCATCCCATCCCATCCCATCCCAGGGATCCCATCCCATGGAAGCCATCCCAACCCAGGGATCCCATCCCATTCCAACCCATCCCATCCATCCCAGGGATCCCATCCCAGGGATTCCATCCCATCCCAGGGATCCCATCCCATTCCAGGGATCACATTCCAGGGATCCCATCCCAGGGATCCCATCCCATCCCATCCCATCCCATCCCATCCCATCCCAAGGATCCCATCCCATCCCATCCCAGGGATCCCATCCGATCCCATCCCATCCCATCCAATCCCATCCCATGCCATCCCATCCCAGGGATCCCATACCAGAGTTCCCATCCCATCCCCGGGTCCCCATCCCAGGGATTCCATCCCATCCCAACCCATCCCATCCCATGGATACCATCCCATCCCAGAGATCCCATCCCAGGGATCCCATCCCATCCCAGGGATCCCATCCCATCCCAACCCATCCCATCCCATCCTACCCCATCCCATCCCATCCTATCCCATCCCATCCCCTCCCCTCCCCTCCCATCCCATCCTAGGGATCCCATACCCGGTATCCCATCCCATCCCAGGGATCCCATTCCGTACCATCCCAGGGATCCCATTTCATCCCATCCCATCCCATCCCATCGATCCCATCCCATCCCACCCCATCCCATCCAATCCCATCCCATACCATCCCATCCCATCCCATCCCATCCCATCCCATCCCATCCCATCCCATCCCATGGATCCAATCCCATCCCATCCCATCCCAGGGATCGCATCCCATCCCATCCCATCCGATCCCATCCCATGCCGTCCCAAGGATCCCATCCCATCGCATCCCATCCCATCCCATCCCAACCCATCCGATCCCATCCCATCCCAACCCATCCCATCCCATCCCATCCCATCCCATCCCATCCCATCCCATCCCATCCCATCCCATCCCATCCCATCCCATCCTAGGAATCCCACACGAGGGATCCCATCCCATCCCAGTGATCCAATCCCAGCGATCCTATCCCATCCCAGGGATTCCATCCCATCCCATCCCATCCCAGGGATCCCATCCCATGGAACCCATCCCATTCCATCTTATTCCATCCCATCCCATCCCATCCCATCCCAGGGATCCCATTCCAGCCCATCCCATCCCATCCCAGGGATCCCATCCCATCAAAACCCATCCCATCCCAGGCATTCCATCCGAGGGATCCTATCCCATCCCAGGGATCCCATCCCAGGGATCTCATCCCATCCCAGGGATCCCATCCCATCCCAGGGATCCAATCCCATTCCAGCTATCCCATCCCAGGGATTCCATCCCATCCCAAGGATCCCATCCCATCTGTTCCCATCCCAAGTATCCTATCTCATCCCGTCCCATCCAAGGGAACCCATCCATTCCCAACCCCGGAATCCCATCCCTTCCCTTGCCAGGGATCCCATCCCATTCCAGGGATCCCATCCCATCCCAGGGATCCAATCCCAGGGATCCCAACCCATGCCAGAGATCCCATCCCATCCCAGGGATCCCATCTCATCCCAGGGATCCCATGCCATGCCATCCCAACCCATCCCATCCCATCCCATCCCATCCCAGGGATCCCATCCCATCCAAACCCATCCCATCCCATCCCATCCCATCCCATCCCATCCCATCCCAGGCATCCCATCCCAGGGATCTCATACCATGCCAGGGATCCCATCCCATCCCAGGGATCCAATCCCATCCCAGCTATCCCATCCCAGGGATTCCATCCCATCCCAGGGATCCTATCCCATCTGTTCCCACCCCAGGTATCCTATCCCACCCCGTCCCATCCAAGGGATCCAATCCATTCCCAACCCAGGAATCCCATCTCTTCCCTTTCCAGGGATCCCATCCCATTCCAGGGATTCCATCCCATCCCATCCCCGGGATCCCATCCAAGGGATCCCATCCCAATCCAGGGATCCCATCCCATCCCATCCCAGGGATCCCATCACCATCCCAGGGATCCCATCCCATCCCAGGGATCCCATCCCACCCCATCCCATCCCATCAAATGCCGTCCCATCCCATCCTATCCTATCCCATCCCATCCCATCCCATCCCATCCCAGGGATCTGCTCCCATCCCAGGGATCCCCTGTCATCCCAGGGATCCCATCCCTTCCCAGGGATCCCATGCCAGGGATTCCACCCCATCCCAGGGATCCCATCCCATACGAGGGATCACATTCCTGGGATCCCAACACAGGGATCCCATCCCATCCCAGGGATACCAACCCATCCCAGGGATCCCATTCCATCCCAGGGATCCCATCCCATCCCAGATATCCCATCCCAGGGATTCCATCCCATCCCATGGATCCCATTTCATCTGTTCCCATCCCAGGGATCCCATCCCATCCCGTCCCAGGGATCCCATCCCATTCCAACCCATCCCATCCCATCCCAGGGATCCCATCCCATCCCAGGGATCCCATTTCAGCTGTTCCCATCCCTGGGATCCCATCCCATCCCATCCCATGGATCCAATCCCATCCCAACCCATCCCATCCCATGGATCCCAACCCATCCCAGGGATCCCATCCCATCCCATCCCATCCCATCCCAGGGATCCCATCCCATCCCATCCGATCCCATCCCATGCCATCCCAGGGATCCCATGCCATCCCAGGGATCCCATCCCATCCCATCCCATCCTAGGAATCCCACACCAGGGATCCCATCCCATCCCAGTGATCCAATCCCAGCGATCCTCTCCCATCCTAGGGATCCCATCCCATCCCATCCCAGGGATCCCATCCCATGGAACCCATCCCATCCCATCTTATTCCATCCCATCCCATCTCTGGGATCCCATCCCAGCCCATCTCATCCCAGGGATCCCATGCCATGCCATCCCATCCCATGCCATCCCAGGCATCCCATCCCAGGGATCCTATCCCATCCCAGGGATCCCACCCCAGGGATCTCATCCCATCCCAGGGATCCCATCCCATCCCAGGGATCCAATCCCATCCCAGCTATCCCATCCCACGGATTCCATCCCATCCCAAGGATCCCATCCCATCTGTTCCCATCCCAAGTATCCTATCACATCCCGTCCCATCCAAGGGAACCCATCCATTCCCAACCCCGGAATCCCATCCCTTCCCTTGCCAGGGATCCCATCCCATTCCAGGGATCCCATCCCATCCCAGGGATCCAATCCCAGGGATCCCAACCCATGCCAGAGATCCCATCCCATCCCAGGGATCCCATCTCATCCCAGGGATCCCATGCCATGCCATCCCAACCCATCCCATCCCATCCCATCCCAGGGATCCCATCCCATCCAAACCCATCCCATCCCAGCCCATCCCATCCCATCCCATCCCATCCCATCCCGTCCCGTCCCATCCCATCCCACCCCATCCCATCCCATCCCATCCCAGGGATCTCATCCCAGGGATTCCAGCCCATCCCAGGTATCCCATCCTAACCAATCGCAACCCAGGGATCCCATCCCATCCCATCCCATCCCATCCCATCCCATCCCATCCCAGGGATCCCGTCCCATCCAAACCCTTCCCATCCCATCCCATCCCATCCCATCCCATTCCATCCCATCCCTTCCCACCCCATCCCATCCCATCCCGTCCCATCACATCCCATCCCAGATATCCCGTCCCAGGGATCCCATCCCATCCCAAGGATCCCATCCCATCCCATCCCAGGGATCCCATCCGATCCCATCCCATCCCATCCAATCCCATCCCATCCCATGCCATCCCATCCCAGGGATCCCATACCAGAGATCCCATCCCATCCCCGGGTCCCCATCCCAGGGATTCCATCCCATCCCAACCCATCCCATCCCATGGATACCATCCCATCCCAGAGATCCCATCCCAGGGATCCCATCCCATCCCAGAGATCCCATCCCAGGGATCCCATCCCATCCCAGGGATCCCATCCCATCCCATCCCAGGGATCCCATCCGATCCCATCCCATCCCATCCAATCCCATCCCATCCCATCCCAGGGATCCCATACCAGAGATCCCATCCCATCCCCGGGTCCCCATCCCAGGGATTCCATCCCATCCCAACCCATCCCATCCCATGGATATCATCCCATCCCAGAGATCCCATCCCAGGGATCCCATCCCATCCCAGGGATCCCATCCCAACCCAACCCATCCCATCCTACCCCATCCCATCCCATCCTATCCTATCCCATCCCATCCCATCCCATCCCATCCCATCCCATCCCATCCCATCCCATCCCATCTCATCCTAGGGATCCCATACAAGGTATCCCATCCCATCCCAGGGATCCCATTCCGTACCATCCCAGGGATCCTATTTCATCCCATCCCATCCCATCCCATCGATCCCATCCCATCCCAACCCATTTTAGCCAATCCCATCTAATCCCACTCCATCCCATCCAATCCCATCCCATCCCATCCCATCCCATCCCATCCCATCCCATCCCAGGGACACCATCCCAGGGATACCATACCATCCCATCCCATCGCAGGGATCCCATCCCAACCAATCCTAACCCAGGGATCCCATCCCATCCAATCCCAGGGATCCCATCCCATCCCATCCCATCTCACCCCATCCCATCCCAGGGATCACATCCCATCCCACGGATCCCATCCCATCCCATCCAAGGGATCCCATCCCATCCCATCCCATCCCATCCCATCCCATCCCATCCCAGGGATCCCATCCCATCCCATCCCATCCCATCCCAGGGATCCCATCCCAAGGAAGCCATCCCAACCCAGGGATCCCATCCCATTCCAACCCATCCCATCCATCCCAGGGATCCCATCCCAGGGATTCCATCCCATCCCAGGGATCCCATCCCATTCCAGGGATCACATTCCAGGGATCCCATCCCAGGGATCCCATCCCATCCCATCCCATCCCATCCCAGGGATCCCATACCAGGGATCCCATCCCATCCCCGGGTCCCCATCCCAGGGATTCCATCCCATTCCAACACATCCCATCCCATGGATACCATCCGATCCCAGAGATCCCATCCCAGGGATCCCATCCCATCCCAGGGATCCCATCCCATCCCAACCCATCCCATCACATCCTACCCCATCCCATCCTACCCCATCGCATCCCATCCCATCCCAGGGATCCCATCACACGGATCCCATCCCAGGGATCCCATCCCATCCCCGGGATCCCATTCCAGAGGTTCCATCCCATCCCAGGGATCCCAACCCATACGAGGGATCACAATCCAGGGATCCCATCCCTGGGATACCATCTCATCCCATCCCAGGGATCCAATCCCATCCCATCTCATCCCAGGGATCCCATCCCATCGCAGGGATCCCATCCCATCCTACCCCATCCCATCGCATCCCATCCCATCCCATGCCATCCCATCGCATCCCATCCCATCCCATGCCATCCCATCCCAGGGATCCCATTCCATACCATCCCAGGGATCCCATTCCATCCCATCCCATCCCATCCCATCGATCCCATCCCATCCCAACCCATTGTAGCCAATCCCATCCCATCCCATCCCACCCCATCCCATCCCACCCCATCCCATCCCATCCCATCCCATCCCATCCCATCCCATCCCAGGGACACCATCCCAGCTATACCATACCATCCCATCCCATCGCAGGGATCCCATCCCATCCCATCCCATCCCGTCCCATCCCATCCCACCCCATCCCATCCCATCGCATCCCATCCCAGGGATCTCATCCCAGGGATTCCAGCCCATCCCAGGTATCCCATCCTAACCAATCGCAACCCAGGGATCCCATCCCATCCCATCCCATCGAATCCCATGCCATCCCATCCCATCCCATCTCATCCCATCCCATCCCAGGGATCCCATCCCATCCCACGTATCCCATCCCATCCCATCTCATCCCGCGGATCCCATGCCATGGCATCCCATCCCATCCCATCCCATCCCAGGGATCCCGTCCCATCCAAACCCTTCCCATCCCATCCCATCCCATCCCATCCCATTCCATCCCATCCCATCCCTTCCCACCCCATCCCATCCCATCCCGTCCCATCACATCCCATCCCAGATATCCCGTCCCAGGGATCCCATCCCATCCCAAGGATCCCATCCCATCCCATCCCAGGGATCCCATCCGATCCCATCCCATCCCATCCAATCCCATCCCATCCCATCCCATGCCATCCCATCCCAGGGATCCCATCCCATGGAACCCATCCCATTCCATCTTATTCCATCCCATCCCATCCCATCCCATCCCAGGGATCCCATTCCAGCCCATCCCATCCTATCCCAGGGATCCCATCCCATCAAAACCCATCCCATCCCAGGCATTCCATCCGAGGGATCCTATCCCATCCCAGGGATCCCATCCCAGGGATCTCATCCCATTCCAGGGATCCCATCCCATCCCAGGGATCCAATCCCATTCCAGCTATCCCATCCCAGGGATTCCATCCCATCCCAAGGATCCCATCCCATCTGTTCCCATCCCAAGTATCCTATCTCATCCCGTCCCATCCAAGGGAACCCATCCATTCCCAACCCCGGAATCCCATCCCTTCCCTTGCCAGGGATCCCATCCCATTCCAGGGATCCCATCCCATCCCAGGGATCCAATCCCAGGGATCCCAACCCATGCCAGAGATCCCATCCCATCCCAGGGATCCCATCTCATCCCAGGGATCCCATGCCATGCCATCCCAACCCATCCCATCCCATCCCATCCCATCCCAGGGATCCCATCCCATCCAAACCCATCCCATCCCATCCCATCCCATCCCATCCCATCCCATCCCATCCCAGGCATCCCATCCCAGGGATCTCATACCATCCCAGGGATCCCATCCCAGGGATCCAATCCCATCCCAGCTATCCCATCCCAGGGATTCCATCCCATCCCAGGGATCCTATCCCATCTGTTCCCATCCCAGGTATCCTATCCCACCCCGTCCCATCCAAGGGATCCAATCCATTCCCAACCCAGGAATCCCATCTCTTCCCTTTCCAGGGATCCCATCCCATTCCAGGGATTCCATCCCATCCCATCCCCGGGATCCCATGCCAGGGATCCCATCCCAATCCAGGGATCCCATCCCATCCCATCCCAGGGATCCCATCACCATCCCAGGGATCCCATCCCATCCCATCCCATCCTATCAAATGCCGTCCCATCCCATCCTATCCTATCCCATCATATCCCATCCCATCCCATCCCATCCCATCCCATGCCAGGGATCTGCTCCCATCCCATGGATCCCCTGTCATCCCAGGGATCCCATCCCATCCCAGGGATCCCATCCCAGGGATTCCATCCCATCCCAGGGATCCCATCCCATACGAGGGATCACATTACTGGGATCCCAACCCAGGGATCCCATCCCATCCCAGGGAACCCATCCCATCCCATCCCATCCCATCCCATCCGATCCCCGGGATCCCTTCCCAGGGATCCCATCCCTTCCCAGGGATCCCATCCCAGGGATTCCACCCCATCCCAGGGATCCCAACCCATTCCAGGGATCCCATTCCATCCCAGGGATCCCATCCCATCCCAGATATCCCATCCCAGGGATTCCATCCCATCCCATGGATCCCATTTCATCTGTTCCCATCCCAGGGATCCCATCCCATCCCGTCCCAGGGATCCCATCCCATTCCAACCCATCCCATCCCATCCCAGGGATCCCATCCCATCCCAGGGATCCCATTTCAGCTGTTCCCATCCCTGGGATCCCATCCCATCCCATCCCATGGATCCAATCCCATCCCAACCCATCCCATCCCATGGATCCCAACCCATCCCAGGGATCCCATCCCATCCCATCCCATCCCATCCGATCCCATCCCAGGGATCCCATCCCATCCCATCCGATCCCATCCCATGCCATCCCAGGGATCCCATGCCATCCCGTCCCATCCAAGGGAACCTATCCATTCCCAACCCAGGAATCCCATCCCTTCCCTTGCCAGGGATCCCATCCCATCCCAGGGATCCCATCCCATCCCAGGGATCCAATCCCAGGGATCCCAACCCATACCAGAGATCCCATCCCATCCCAGGGATCCCATCCCATCCCAGGGATCCCATCCCATCCCATGCCAACCCAACCCATCCTATCCCATTCCCATCCCATCCCATCCCATCCCAGGGATCCCATCCCAGCCCATCTCATCCCAGGAATCCCATGCCATGCCATCCCATCCCATCCCATCACATCCCAGGGATCCCATCCCATCCAAACCCATCCCATCCCATCCCAGGCATCCCATCCCAGGGATTCCATCCCATCCCAGGGATCCCATTTCATCTGTTCCCATCCCTGCGATCCCATCCCATCCCATCCCATCCCATCCCATCCCATGGATCCCATCCCATCCCAACCCATCCCATCCCATGGATCCCATCCCATCCCAGGGATCACATCCCATCCCATCCCAGGCATCGCATCCCATCCCATCCCATCCCATCCGATCCCATCCCATGCCATCCCAGGGATCCCATCCCATCACAGGGATCCCATCCCATGGAACCCATCCCATCCCATCCCTTCCCATCCCATCCCTTCCCATCCCATCCCATCCCATCCCATCCCATCCCATCCCATCCCATCCCATCCCATCCCAGGGATCCCATCCCATCCTAGGGATACCATCCCAGGGATCCCATCTCATCCCAGACATCCCATCCCATTCCAACCTATCCCATCCCAGGGATCACATCCCATCCCAGGGATCCCATCCCAGGGATCCCATCCCATCCCTGGGAGGCCGTCCCAGGGATCCGATACCATCCCAGTGATCCAATCCCAGCGATCCCATCCGATCCCATCCCTTCTGAGTGATCCAATCCCAAGGATCCCATCCCAGGGATCCCATCCCATCCCAGGGATCCCATCCCATCCCATCCCACGGATCCCATCCCATCCCAGAGATCCCATCCAATCCCAGGGATCCCATCCCATCCCATGGATCCCATCCCATCTCATCCCATCCCATCCCATCCCCGGGATCCCATCCCAGGGATCCCATCCCAATCCAGGGATCTCATCCCATCCCATCCCAGGGATCCCATCCCAGGTATACCATCCCATCCCATCCCATCCCAGGGATCCCATCGCATCCCAGCTATCCCATCCCAGGGATTCCATCCCATCCCAGGGATCCCATTTCTTCTGTTACCATCCCAGGGATCCCATCCCATCCCATCCCAGGGATCCCATCCCATTCCAACCCATCCCATCCCAGGGATCCCATTTCATCTGTTCCCATCCCTGGGATCCCATCCCATCCCATCCCATCCCATCCCATGGATCCAATCCCATCCCAACACATCCCATCCCATGGATCCCATCCCATCACAGGATCCCATCCCATCCCATCCCAGGGATCGCATCCCATCCGATCCCATCCCATCCCATCCCATCCCAGGGATCCCATCCTAGGGATCCCATCCCATCCCATCCCATCCCATCCCATCCCATCCCGTCCTAGGAATCCCACACCAGGGATCCCATCCCATCCCAGGGATCCCATCCCATGGAACCCATCCCATCCCATCCCATCCCATTCCATCCCATCCCTTCCCATCCCATCCCATCCCATCCCATCCCATCCCATCCCATCCCATCCCATCCCATCCCATCCCATCCCATCCCAGGGATCCCATCCCATCCCAGGGATCCCATCCCAGGGATCCCATCCCATCCCAGGGATGCCATCCCATCCCACGGATCACATTCCAGGGATCACATCCCATCCCAGGGATCCCATCCCATCCCATGCCAACCCATCCCATCCTATCCCATTCCCATCCCATCCCATCGCATCCCATCTCATCCCAGGGATCCCATCCCAGCCCATCTCATCCCAGGGATCCCATGCCATGCCATGCCATGCCATCCCATCCCATCCCATCCCAGGGATCCCATCCCATCCAAACCCATCCCATCCGATCCCACGGATCCCATCCCATCCCACGGATCCCATCCCATCCCAGGGATCCCAACCCAATCGAGGGATCCCATCCCATCCCATCCCATCCCATCCCACACCAGGGATCCCATCCCATCCCATCCCAGGGATCCCATCCCATCCCATCCCATCCCAGGGATCCCATCCCAGGGATCCCATCCCATCCCAGGGATCCCATCCCAATCCAGGGATCCCATCCCAGGGATCCCATCCCATCCCATCCTATCCCATCCCATCCCATCCCATCCCATCCCATCCCATCCCAGGGATCCCAACCCATCCCAGGGATTCCATCCAATCCCGGGGATCCCATTTCATCTGTTCCCATACCAGGGATCCCATCCCATCCCATCCCATCCCAGGGATCGCATCCCATCCCAGCCAATCCCATCCCACCCCATCCCATCCCATTCCATCCCATCCCATCCCATCCCATCCCATCCCATCCCATCCCATCCCATCCCATCCCATCCCATCCCATCCCATGCCGTCCCAGGGATCCCATCCCATCCCAGGGATCCCATCCCTTCCCAGCCCATCCCATCCCTTCCCATCCCATCCCATCCCATCCCATCCCATCCCAGGGATCCCATCCCATCCCATCCCATCCCAGGGATCCCATCCCATCCCAGCCATCCCATCCCAGGGATTCCATCCCATCCCAGGGATCCCATTTCATCTGTTCCCATCCCTGGGATCCCATCCCATCATATCCCATGGATCCAATCCCATCCCAACCCATCCCATCCCATGGATCCCATCCCATCCCAGGGATCCCATCCCATCCCATCCCATCCCAGGGATCGCATCCCATCCCATCCAATCCCATCCCACCCCATCCCATCCCATTCCATCCCAGGGAACCCATCCCATCCCAGGGATCCCATCCCATCCGATCCCATCGCATGCCATCCCATCCTAGGAATCCCGCACCAGGGATCCCATCCCATCCCAGTGATCCAATCCCAGCGATCCTATCCCATCCCAGGGATCCCATCCCATCCCATCCCATCCCATCCCATCCCATCCCAGGGATCCCATCCCATGGAACCCATCCCATCCCATCCCATCCCATCCCAGGGATCCCAACCCATCCAAACCCATCCCAACCCAACCCAGGCATCCCATCCCAGGGATCCTATCCCATCCCAGGGATCCCATCCAATCCCAGGGATCCCATCCCATCCCATGGATCCCATCCCATCTCATCCCATCCCATCCCATCCCCGGGATCCCATCCCAGGGATCCCATCCCAATCCAGGGATCTCATCCCATCCCATCCCAGGGATCCCATCCCAGGTATACCATCCCATCCCATCCCATCCCAGGGATCTGCCCCCATCCCAGGGATCCCCTGCCATCCCAGGGATCCCATCCGGTCCCATCCCATCCCCGGGATCCCTTCCCAGGGATCCCATCCTATCCCAGGGATCCCATCCCAGGGATCCCATCCCATACGAGGGATCACATTCCTGGGATCCCAACCCAGGGATCCCATCCCATCCCAGGGATCCCAACCCATCCCAGGGATCCCATTCCATCCCAGGGATCCCATCCCATCCCATCCCAGGGATCCCATCCCATTCCAAACCATCACATCCCATCCCAGGGATCCCATTTCATCTGTTCCCATCCCTGGGATCCCATCCCATCCCATCCCATCCCATGGATCCAATCCCGTCCCAACACATCCCATCCCATAGATCCCATCCCATCCCATCCGATCCCATCCCATGCCATCCCAGGGATCCCATCCCAGGGATCCCATCCCATCCCATCCCATGCCATCCCATCCTAGGAATCCCACACCAGGGATCCCATCCCAGTGATCCAATCCCAGCGATCCTATCCCATCCCAGGGATCCCATCCCATCCCATCCCATCCCAGGGATCCCATCCCATGGAACCCATCCCATCCCATCCCATCCCATCCCAGGAATCCCAACCCATCCCAGGGATCCCATCCCATCCCAGGGATCCCATCCAATCCCATCCCATCCCAGGGATCCCATCCCAGGGATCCCATGCCATCCCAGGGAGGCCATCCCAGGGATCCGATACCATCCAAGGGATCCCATCCCAGGGATCCCATCCGATCCCATCCCTTCTGAGTGATCCAAGCCCAAGGATCCCATCCCAGGGTTCCCATCCCAGGGATCCCATCCCATCCCAGGGATCCCATCCCATCCCACGGATCACATTCCAGGGATCACATCCCATCCCAGGGATCCCATCCCATCCCATGCCAAACCATCCCATCCTATCCCATTCCCATCCCATCCCATCCCATCCCATCCCAGGGATCCCATCCCATCCAAACCCATCCCATCCCATCCCACGGATCCCATCCCATCCCACGGATCCCATCCCATCCCAGGGATCCCATCCCAATCCAGGGATCCCATCCCATCCCATCCCATCCCGGGGATTCCATCTCATCCCAGGGATCCCATTTCATCTGTTCCCATCCCAGGGATCCCATTCCATCCCATCCCAGGGATCCCATCCCATTCCAACCCATCCCATCCCATCCCATCCCAGGGATCCCATCCCATCCCAGCTATCCCATCCCAGGGATTCCATCCCATCCCAGGGATCCCATTTCATCTGTTCCCATCCCGCGGATCACATCCCATCACATCCCATGGATCCAATCCCATCCCAACCCATCCCATCCCATGGATCCCATCCCATCCCAGGGATCCCATCTCATCCCAGGGATCGCATCCCATCCCATCCAATCCCATCCCAGCCAATCCCATCCCACCCCATCCCATCCCATCCCATCCCATCCCATCCCATCCCATCCCATCCCATCCCATCCCGTCCCATTCCATCCCATCCCATCCCTTCCCATCCCATCCCATCCCATCCCATCCCATCCCATCCCATCCCATCCCAGGGATCCCATCCCAGGGATCGCATCCCATCCCACCCCATCCCATCCCATCCCATCCCATCCCATCCCATCTCAACCCATCCCATCCCATACCATCCCATCCCATTCCAGGGATACCACCCCATCCCAGCTATCCCATCCCAGGGATTCCATCCCATCCCAGGGATCCCATTTCATCTGTTCCCATCCCTGGGATGCCATCCCATCCCATCCCATCCCATGGATCCAATCCCATCCCAACCCATCCCATCCCATGGATCCCATCCCATCCCAGGGATCCCATCCCATCCCATCCCAGGGATCGCATCCCATCCCATCCCATTCCATCCCATCCTATCCCATCTCATCCCATCCCATCCCATCCCATCCCAGGGATCCCAACCCATCACAGGGATCCCATCCCATCCCAGGGATCCCATCCAATCCCATCCCATCCCATCCCATCCCATCCCATCCCATCCCATCCCAGAGACCCCAAAACATACCAGGGATCCCATCCCATCCCAGGAATCCCATCCCATCCCAGCTATCCCATCCCAGGGATTCCATCCCATCCCGGGGATCCCATTTCATCTGTTCCCATCCCAGGGATCCCATCCCATCCCATCCCATCCCATTCCAGGGATACCATCCCATCCCAGCTATCCCATCCCAGGGATTCCATCCCATCCCAGGGATGCCATTTCATCTGTTTCCATCCTTGGGATCCCATCCCATCCCATCGCATCCCATGGATCCAATCCCATCCCAACCCATCCCATCCCATGGATCCCATCCCATCCCAGGGATCCCATCCCATCCCATCCCAGGGATCGCATCCCATCCAATCCCATCCCACCCCATCCCATCCCATTCCATTCCATCCCATCCCATCCCATCCCATCCCATCCGATCCCATCCCATGCCGTCCCAGGGATCCCATCCCATCCCAGGGATCCCATCCCATCCCATCCCATCCCATCCCTTCCCATCCCATCCCATCCCATCCCATCCCATCCCATCCCATCCCATCCCATCCCATCCCAGGGATCCCATCGCATCCCAGGGATAACATCCCAGGGATTTCATCCCATCCCAGGGATCCCATCCCATACGAGGGATCACATTCCAGGGATCCCATCCTTAGGATCCCATCTCATCCCATCCCAGGGATCCAATCCCATCCCATCTCATCCCAGGGATCCCATAAGATCCCATCAAACGGTTCCCCACACATCCAAACCCATCCCATCCCATGGATCCCACCCCAGGGATCCCATCCCAGGGATCCCATACCATCCCAGGGATCCCATCCCATCCCATCCCATCCCATCCCATCCCATCCCATCCAGTCCCATCCCATCCCATCCCATCCCATCCCATCCCATCCCATCCCATCCCATCCCAATCATCCCTGCTATCTCATGCCAGGTATTCCATCTCATCCCAGGGATCCAATCCCAGGGATCCCATCCCCTCCCATCCCATCCCTTCCCATCCCATCCCATCCCATCCCAGGGATCCCATCCCATCCCAGGGATAACATCCCAGGGATCCCATCCCATGCCAGGGATCCCATGTCAGAGATCCCATCCCATCTCACAGATGCCATCCCAGGGATTCGATCATATCCCATCCCAGGAATCCCATTCCAGGGATCCCATCCCATCCCATCCCAGGGATCCCATCCCATCCCAGGGATCCCATCCCATCCCATCCAATCCCATCCGATCCCATCCCAGGTATCCCATCCCACGGATCCCATCCCATGGCAGCGCAGGGGTCCCATCCCATCCCATAGCAGGGATCCCATCCCAGCCCATCTCATCCCAGGGATCCCATCCCAGCCCATCTCATCCCAGGGATCCCATGCCAACCCATCCCATCCCAGGCATCCCATCCCAGGGATCCTATCCCATCCCAGGGATCCCATCCCATGCCATCCCAGGGATCGCATCCCATCCCATCCAATCCCATCCCACCCCATCCCATCCCATTCCATCCCAACCCATCCCATCCTATCCCATTCGCATCCCATCCCATCCCATCCCATCCCATCCCATCCCATCCCATCCCAGGGATCACATCCCAGCCCATCTCATCCCAGGGATCCCATCCCATCCCATCCCATCCCATCCCATCCCATCCCATCCCATCCCATCCCATCCCAGGCATCCCATCCCAGGGATCCAATCCCATCCCAAGGATTCCATCCCAGGGATCTCATACCATCCCAGGGATCCCATCCCATCCCAGGGATCCAATCCCATCCCAGCTATCCCATCCCAGGGATTCCACCCCATCCCAGGGATCCTATCCCATCTGTTCCCATCCCAGGTATCCTATCCCACCCCGTCCCATTCAAGGGATCCCATCCATTCCCAACCCAGGAATCCCATCCCTTCCCTTTCCAGGGATCCCATCCCACGGATCCCATCCCATCCCACAGATCCCATCCCATCCCAGGGATCCCATCCCAATCCAGGGATCCCATCCCATCACATCCCAGGGATCCCATGCCATCCCAGGGATCCCATCCCATCTCAGGGATCCCATCCCATCACATCCCAGGGATCCCATCCCATCCCAGGGATCCCATCCCATCTCAGGGATCCCATCCCATCCCATCCCACGGATCCCATCCCATCCCAGGGATCCCATCCAATCCCAGGGATCCCATCCCATCCCAGGGATCCCATCCCAATCCAGGGATCTCATCCCATCCCATCCCAGGGATCCCATCCCAGGTATACCATCCCATCCCATCCCATCCCATCCCAGGGATCCCATCGCATCCCAGCTATCCCATCCCAGGGATTCCATCCCATCCCAGGGATCCCATTTCTTCTGTTACCATCCCAGGGATCCCATCCCATCCCATCCCAGGGATCCCATCCCATTCCAACCCATCCCATCCCATCCCAGGGATCCCATTTCATCTGTTCCCATCCCTGGGATCCCATCCCATCCCATCCCATCCCATGGATCCAATCCCATCCCAACACATCCCATCCCATGGATCCCATCCCATCACAGGATCCCATCCCATCCCATCCCAGGGATCGCATCCCATCCGATCCCATCCGATCCCATCCCATCCCATCCCAGGGATCCCATCCCAGGGATCCCATCCCATCCCATCCCATCCCATCCCATCCCATCCCATCCCATCCCATCCTAGGAATCCCACACCAGGGATCCCATCCCATCGCAGGGATCCCATCCCATGGAACCCATCCCATCCCATCCCATCCCATTCCATCCCATCCCTTCCCATCCCATCCCATCCCATCCCATCCCATCCCATCCCATCACAGGGATCCCATCCCATCCCAGGGATCCCATCCCAGGGATCCCATCCCATCCCATGCCATGCCATGCCATCCCATCCCACGGATCACATTCCAGGGATCACATCCCATCCAAACCCATCCCATCCGATCCCACGGATCCCATCCCATCCCACGGATCCCATCCCATCCCAGGGATCCCAACCCAATCCAGGGATCCCATCCCATCCCATCCCATCCCACACCAGGGATCCCATCCCATCCCATCCCAGGGATCCCATCCCATCCCATCCCATCCCAGGGATCCCATCCCAGGGATCCCATCCCATCCCAGGGATCCCATCCCAATCCAGGGATCCCATCCCAGGGATCCCATCCCATCCCATCCTATCCCATCCCATCCCATCCCATCCCATCCCATCCCATCCCAGGGATCCCATCCCATCCCAGGGATCCCATCCCATCGCTTCCCAGCCCATCCCATCCCTTCCCATCCCATCCCATCCCATCTGTTCCCATCCCAGGGATCCCATCCCATCCCATCCCATCCCAGGGATCGCATCCCATCCCAGCCAATCCCATCCCACCCCATCCCATCCCATTCCATCCCATCCAATCCCATCCCACTCCATTCCATCCGATTCCATCCCGTCCCATCCGATCCCATCCCATGCCGTCCCAGGGATCCCATCCCATCCCAGGGATCCCATCCCATCCCTTCGCAGCCCATCCCATCCCATGGATCCCATCCCATCACAGGATCCCATCCCATCCCATCCCAGGGATCGCATCCCACCCCATCCCATCCGATCCCATCCCATCCCATCCCAGGGATCCCATCCCAGGGATCCCATCCCATCCCATCCCATCCCATCCCATCCTAGGAATCCCACACCAGGGATCCCATCCCATCCCAGGGATCCCATCCCATGGAACCCATCCCATCCCATCCCATCCCATCCCATCCCATCCCATCCCATTCCATCCCATCCCTTCCCATCCCATCCCATCCCATCCCATCCCATCCCATCCCATCCCATCCCATCCCAGGGATCCCATCCCATCCCAGGGATCCCATCCCAGGGATCCCATCCCATCCCAGGGATGCCATCCCATCCCACGGATCACATTCCAGGGATCACATCCCATCCCAGGGATCCCATCCCATCCCATGCCAACCCATCCCATCCTATCCCATTCCCATCCCATCCCATCGCATCCCATCTCATCCCAGGGATCCCATCCCATCCCATCCCATCCCATCCCAGGGATCCCATCCCATCCAAACCCATCCCATCCTATCCCACGGATCCCATCCCATCCCACGGATCCCATCCCATCCCAGGGATCCCAACCCAATCCAGGGATCCCATCCCATCCCATCCCACACCAGGGATCCCATCCCATCCCATCCCAGGGATCCCATCCCATCCCATCCCATCCCAGGGATCCCATCCCAGGGATCCCATCCCATCCCAGGGATCCCATCCCAATCCAGGGATCCCATCCCAGGGATCCCATCCCATCCCATCCTATCCCATCCCATCCCATCCCATCCCATCCCATCCCATCCCATCCCATCCCATCCCATCCCATCCCAGGGATCCCAACCCATCCCAGGGATCCCATCCCATCCCAGGGATCCCATCCCATCCCAGTTATCCCATCCCAGGGATTCCATCCAATCCCGGGGATCCCATTTCATCTGTTCCCATACCAGGGATCCCATCCCATCCCATCCCATCCCAGGGATCGCATCCCATCCCAGCCAATCCCATCCCACCCCATCCCATCCCATTCCATCCCATCCCATCCCATCCCATCCCATCCCATCCCATCCCATCCCATCCCATCCCATCCCATCCCATCCCATGCCGTCCCAGGGATCCCATCCCATCCCAGGGATCCCATCCCATCCCTTCCCAGCCCATCCCATCCCTTCCCATCCCATCCCATCCCATCTGTTCCCATCCCAGGGATCCCATCCCATCCCAGGCATCCCATCCCATCCCAGTTATCCCATCCCAGGGATTCCATCCAATCCCGGGGATCCCATTTCATCTGTTCCCATACCAGGGATCCCATCCCATCCCATCCCATCCCAGGGATCCCATCCCATCCCATCCCATCCCATGGATCCAATCCCATCCCAACACATCCCATCCCATGGATCCCATCCCATCACAGGATCCCATCCCATCCCATCCCAGGGATCGCATCCCATCCGATCCCATCCCATCCCATCCCATCCCATCCCAGGGATCCCATCCCAGGGATCCCATCCCATCCCATCCCATCCCATCCCATCCCATCCTAGGAATCCCACACCAGGGATCCCATCCCATCCCAGGGATCCCATCCCATGGAACCCATCCCATCCCATCCCATCCCATCCCATTCCATCCCATCCCTTCCCATCCCATCCCATCCCATCCCATCCCATCCCATCCCATCCCATCCCATCCCATCCCATCCCATCCCAGGGATCCCATCCCATCCCAGGGATCCCATCCCAGGGATCCCATCCCATCCCATGCCATGCCATGCCATCCCATCCCACGGATCACATTCCAGGGATCACATCCCATCCAAACCCATCCCATCCGATCCCACGGATCCCATCCCATCCCACGGATCCCATCCCATCCCAGGGATCCCAACCCAATCCAGGGATCCCATCCCATCCCATCCCATCCCACACCAGGGATCCCATCCCATCCCATCCCAGGGATCCCATCCCATCCCATCCCATCCCAGGGATCCCATCCCAGGGATCCCATCCCATCCCAGGGATCCCATCCCAATCCAGGGATCCCATCCCAGGGATCCCATCCCATCCCATCCTATCCCATCCCATCCCATCCCATCCCAGGGATCCCATCCCATCCCATCCCAGGGATCCCATCCCATCCCAGGGATCCCATCCCATCGCTTCCCAGCCCATCCCATCCCTTCCCATCCCATCCCATCCCATCTGTTCCCATCCCAGGGATCCCATCCCATCCCATCCCATCCCAGGGATCGCATCCCATCCCAGCCAATCCCATCCCACCCCATCCCATCCCATTCCATCCCATCCAATCCCATCCCACTCCATTCCATCCGATTCCATCCCGTCCCATCCGATCCCATCCCATGCCGTCCCAGGGATCCCATCCCATCCCAGGGATCCCATCCCATCCAAACCCATCCCATCCTATCCCACGGATCCCATCCCATCCCACGGATCCCATCCCATCCCAGGGATCCCAACCCAATCCAGGGATCCCATCCCATCCCATCCCACACCAGGGATCCCATCCCATCCCATCCCAGGGATCCCATCCCATCCCATCCCATCCCAGGGATCCCATCCCAGGGATCCCATCCCATCCCAGGGATCCCATCCCAATCCAGGGATCCCATCCCAGGGATCCCATCCCATCCCATCCTATCCCATCCCATCCCATCCCATCCCATCCCATCCCATCCCATCCCAGGGATCCCAACCCATCCCAGGGATCCCATCCCATCCCAGGGATCCCATCCCATCCCAGTTATCCCATCCCAGGGATTCCATCCAATCCCGGGGATCCCATTTCATCTGTTCCCATACCAGGGATCCCATCCCATCCCATCCCATCCCAGGGATCGCATCCCATCCCAGCCAATCCCATCCCACCCCATCCCATCCCATTCCATCCCATCCCATCCCATCCCTTCCCATTCCATCCCATCCCATCTGTTCCCATCCCAGGTATCCTATCCCACCCCGTCCCATCCAAGGGATCCAATCCATTCCCAACCCAGGAATCCCATCTCTTCCCTTTCCAGGGATCCCATCCCATTCCAGGGATTCCATCCCATCCCATCCCCGGGATCCCATGCCAGGGATCCCATCCCAATCCAGGGATCCCATCCCATCCCATCCCAGGGATCCCATCACCATCCCAGGGATCCCATCCCATCCCATCCCATCCTATCAAATGCCGTCCCATCCCATCCTATCCTATCCCATCCCATCCCATCCCATCCCATCCCATCCCATCCCATCCCATCCCATCCCATCCCAGGGATCTGCTCCCATCCCATGGATCCCCTGTCATCCCAGGGATCCCATCCCATCCCAGGGATCCCATCCCAGGGATTCCATCCCATCCCAGGGATCCCATCCCATACGAGGGATCACATTACTGGGATCCCATCCCAGGGATCCCATCCCATCCCAGGGAACCCATCCCATCCCATCCCTTCCCATCCCATCCCATCCCATCCGATCCCCGGGATCCCTTCCCAGGGAGCCCATCCCTTCCCAGGGATCCCATCCCAGGGATTCCACCCCATCCCAGGGATCCCATCCCATACGAGGGATCACATTCCTGGGATCCCAACACAGGGATCCCATTCCATCCCAGGGATCCCAACCCATCCCAGGGATCCCATTCCATCCCAGGGATCCCATCCCATCCCAGATATCCCATCCCAGGGATTCCATCCCATCCCATGGATCCCATTTCATCTGTTCCCATCCCAGGGATCCCATCCCATCCCGTCCCAGGGATCCCATCCCATTCCAACCCATCCCATCCCATCCCAGGGATCCCATCCCATCCCAGGGATCCCATTTCAGCTGTTCCCATCCCTGGGATCCCATCCCATCCCATCCCATGGATCCAATCCCATCCCAACCCATCCCATCCCATGGATCCCAACCCATCCCAGGGATCCCATCCCATCCCATCCCATCCCATCCCATCCCATCCCATCCCAGGGATCCCATCCCATCCCATCCGATCCCATCCCATGCCATCCCAGGGATCCCATGCCATCCCGTCCCATCCAAGGGAACCTATCCATTCCCAACCCAGGAATCCCATCCCTTCCCTTGCCAGGGATCCCATCCCATCCCAGGGATCCCATCCCATCCCAGGGATCCAATCCCAGGGATCCCAACCCATACCAGAGATCCCATCCCATCCCAGGGATACCATCCCATCCCAGGGAACCCATCCCATCCCATGCCAACCCAACCCATCCTATCCCATTCCCATCCCATCCCATCCCATCCCAGGGATCCCATCCCAGCCCATCTCATCCCAGGAATCCCATGCCATGCCATCCCATCCCATCCCATCACATCCCAGGGATCCCATCCCATCCAAACCCATCCCATCCCATCCCAGGCATCCCATCCCAGGGATTCCATCCCATCCCAGGGATCCCATTTCATCTGTTCCCATCCCTGCGATCCCATCCCATCCCATCCCATCCCATCCCATCCCATCCCATCCCATGGATCCCATCCCATCCCAACCCATCCCATCCCATGGATCCCATCCCATCCCAGGGATCACATCCCATCCCATCCCAGGCATCGCATCCCATCCCATCCCATCCGATCCCATCCCATGCCATCCCAGGGATCCCATCCCATCACAGGGATCCCATCCCATGGAACCCATCCCATCCCATCCCTTCCCATCCCATCCCTTCCCATCCCTTCCCATCCCATCCCATTCCATCCCATCTCATCCCATCCCAGGGATCCCATCCCAGGGATTCCATCCCATCCCAGGGATCCTATCCCATCTGTTCCCATCCCAGGTATCCTATCCCACCCCGTCCCATCCAAGGGATCCAATCCATTCCCAACCCAGGAATCCCATCTCTTCCCTTTCCAGGGATCCCATCCCATCCCAGGGATCCCATCCCATCCCTGGGAGGCCGTCCCAGGGATCCGATACCATCCCAGTGATCCAATCCCAGCGATCCCATCCGATCCCATCCCTTCTGAGTGATCCAATCCCAAGGATCCCATCCCAGGGATCCCATCCCATCCCAGGGATCCCATCCCATCCCATCCCACGGATCCCATCCCATCCCAGGGATCCCATCCAATCCCAGGGATCCCATCCCATCCCATGGATCCCATCCCATCTCATCCCATCCCATCCCATCCCCGGGATCCCATCCCAGGGATCCCATCCCAATCCAGGGATCTCATCCCATCCCATCCCAGGGATCCCATCCCAGGTATACCATCCCATCCCATCCCATCCCAGGGATCCCATCGCATCCCAGCTATCCCATCCCAGGGATTCCATCCCATCCCAGGGATCCCATTTCTTCTGTTACCATCCCAGGGATCCCATCCCATCCCAGGGATCCCATCCCATTCCAACCCATCCCATCCCAGGGATCCCATTTCATCTGTTCCCATCCCTGGGATCCCATCCCATCCCATCCCATCCCATCCCATCCCATGGATCCAATCCCATCCCAACACATCCCATCCCATGGATCCCATCCCATCGCAGGATCCCATCCCATCCCATCCCAGGGATCGCATCCCATCCGATCCCATCCCATCCCATCCCAGGGATCCCATCCTAGGGATCCCATCCCATCCCATCCCATCCCATCCCATCCTAGGAATCCCACACCAGGGATCCCATCCCATCCCAGGGATCCCATCCCATGGAACCCATCCCATCCCATCCCATCCCATTCCATCCCATCCCTTCCCATCCCATCCCATCCCATCCCATCCCATCCCATCCCATCCCATCCCATCCCATCCCATCCCATCCCATCCCAGGGATCCCATCCCATCCCAGGGATCCCATCCCAGGGATCCCATCCCATCCCAGGGATGCCATCCCATCCCACGGATCACATTCCAGGGATCACATCCCATCCCAGGGATCCCATCCCATCCCATGCCAACCCATCCCATCCTATCCCATTCCCATCCCATCCCATCGCATCCCATCTCATCCCAGGGATCCCATCCCAGCCCATCTCATCCCAGGGATCCCATGCCATGCCATGCCATCCCATCCCATCCCATCCCATCCCAAGGATCCCATCCCATCCAAACCCATCCCATCCGATCCCACGGATCCCATCCCATCCCACGGATGCCATCCCATCCCAGGGATCCCAACCCAATCGAGGGATCCCATCCCATCCCATCCCATCCCATCCCATCCCATCCCATCCCACACCAGGGATCCCATCCCATCCCATCCCAGGGATCCCATCCCATCCCATCCCATCCCAGGGATCCCATCCCAGGGATCCCATCCCATCCCAGGGATCCCATCCCAATCCAGGGATCCCATCCCAGGGATCCCATCCCATCCCATCCTATCCCATCCCATCCCATCCCATCCCATCCCAGGGATCCCAACCCATCCCAGGGATCCCATCCCATCCCAGGGATCCCATCCCATCCCAGTTATCCCATCCCAGGGATTCCATCCAATCCCGGGGATCCCATTTCATCTGTTCCCATACCAGGGATCCCATCCCATCCCATCCCATCCCAGGGATCGCATCCCATCCCAGCCAATCCCATCCCACCCCACCCCATCCCATCCCATTCCATCCCATCCCATCCCATCCCATCCCATCCCATCCCATCCCATCCCATCCCATCCCATCCCATCCCATCCCATCCCATCCCATGCCGTCCCAGGGATCCCATCCCATCCCAGGGATCCCATCCCATCCCTTCCCAGCCCATCCCATCCCTTCCCATCCCATCCCATCCCATCTGTTCCCATCCCAGGGATCCCATCCCATCCCATCCCATCCCAGGGATCGCATCGCATCCCAGCCAATCCCATCCCACCCCATCCCATCCCATTCCATCCCATCCAATCCCATCCCACTCCATTCCATCCGATTCCATCCCGTCCCATCCGATCCCATCCCATGCCGTCCCAGGGATCCCATCCCATCCCAGGGATCCCATCCCATCCCTTCCCAGCCCATCCCATCCCTTCCCATCCCATCCCATCCCATCCCATCCCAGGGATCCCAGGGATCCCATCCCATCCCAGGGATCCCATCCCATCCCAGCCATCCCATCCCAGGGATTCCATCCCATCCCAGGGATCCCATTTCATCTGTTCCCATCCCTGGGATCCCATCCCATCATATCCCATGGATCCAATCCCATCCCAACCCATCCCATCCCATGGATCCCATCCCATCCCAGGGATCCCATCCCATCCCATCCCATCCCAGGGATCGCATCCCATCCCATCCAATCCCATCCCACCCCATCCCATCCCATTCCATCCCAGGGAACCCATCCCATCCCAGGGATCCCATCCCATCCCAGTGATCCAATCCCAGCGATCCTATCCCATCCCAGGGATCCCATCCCATCCCATCCCATCCCATCCCATCCCAGGGATCCCATCCCATGGAACCCATCCCATCCCATCCCATCCCATCCCTGGGATCCCAACCCATCCAAACCCATCCCAACCCAACCCAGGCATCCCATCCCAGGGATCCTATCCCATCCCAGGGATCCCATCCAATCCCAGGGATCCCATCCCATCCCATGGATCCCATCCCATCTCATCCCATCCCATCCCATCCCCGGGATCCCATCCCAGGGATCCCATCCCAATCCAGGGATCTCATCCCATCCCATCCCATCCCAGGGATCCCATCCCAGGTATACCATCCCATCCCATCCCATCCCAGGGATCTGCCCCCATCCCAGGGATCCCCTGCCATCCCAGGGATCCCATCCGGTCCCATCCCATCCCCGGGATCCCTTCCCAGGGATCCCATCCTATCCCAGGGATCCCATCCCAGGGATCCCATCCCATACGAGGGATCACATTCCTGGGATCCCAACCCAGGGATCCCATCCCATCCCAGGGATCCCAACCCATCCCAGGGATCCCATTCCATCCCAGGGATCCCATCCCATCCCATCCCAGGGATCCCATCCCATTCCAAACCATCCCATCCCATCCCAGGCATCCCATTTCATCTGTTCCCATCCCTGGGATCCCATCCCATCCCATCCCATCCCATGGATCCAATCCCGTCCCAACACATCCCATCCCATAGATCCCATCCCATCCCATCCGATCCCATCCCATGCCGTCCCAGGGATCCCATCCCATCCCAGGGATCCCATCCCATCCCATCCCATGCCATCCCATCCTAGGAATCCCACACCAGGGATCCCATCCCAGTGATCCAATCCCAGCGATCCTATCCCATCCCAGGGATCCCATCCCATCCCATCCCAGGGATCCCATCCCATGGAACCCATCCCATCCCATCCCATCCCAGGAATCCCAACCCATCCCAGGGATCCCATCCCATCCCAGGGATCCCATCCAATCCCATCCCATCCCAGGGATCCCATCCCAGGGATCCCATGCCATCCCAGGGAGGCCATCCCAGGGATCCGATACCATCCAAGGGATCCCATCCCAGGGATCCCATCCGATCCCATCCCTTCTGAGTGATCCAAGCCCAAGGATCCCATCCCAGGGTTCCCATCCCAGGGATCCCATCCCATCCCAGGGATCCCATCCCATCCCACGGATCACATTCCAGGGATCACATCCCATCCCAGGGATCCCATCCCATCCCATGCCAAACCATCCCATCCTATCCCATTCCCATCCCATCCCATCCCAGCCCATCTCATCCCAGGGATCCCATGCCATGCCATCCCATCCCAGGGATCCCATCCCATCCAAACCCATCCCATCCCATCCCACGGATCCCATCCCATCCCACGGATCCCATCCCATCCCAGGGATCCCATCCCAATCCAGGGATCCCATCCCATCCCATCCCATCCCATCCCGGGGATTCCATCTCATCCCAGGGATCCCATTTCATCTGTTCCCATCCCAGGGATCCCATTCCATCCCATCCCAGGGATCCCATCCCATTCCAACCCATCCCATCCCATCCCATCCCAGGGATCCCATCCCATCCCAGCTATCCCATCCCAGGGATTCCATCCCATCCCAGGGATCCCATTTCATCTGTTCCCATCCCTCGGATCACATCCCATCACATCCCATGGATCCAATCCCATCCCAACCCATCCCATCCCATGGATCCCATCCCATCCCAGGGATCCCATCCCATCCCAGGGATCGCATCCCATCCCATCCAATCCCATCCCAGCCAATCCCATCCCACCCCATCCCATCCCACCCCATCCCATCCCATCCCATCCCATCCCTTCCCATCCCATCCCATCCCATCCCATCCCATCCCATCCCATCCCAGGGATCCCATCCCAGGGATCGCATCCCATCCCACCCCATCCCATCCCATCCCATCCCATCTCAACCCATCCCATCCCATACCATCCCATCCCATTCCAGGGATACCACCCCATCCCAGCTATCCCATCCCAGGGATTCCATCCCATCTCAGGGATCCCATTTCATCTGTTCCCATCCCTGGGATGCCATCCCATCCCATCCCATCCCATCCCATGGATCCAATCCCATCCCAACCCATCCCATCCCATGGATCCCATCCCATCCCAGGGATCCCATCCCATCCCATCCCAGGGATCGCATCCCATCCCATCCCATTACATCCCATCCTATCCCATCTCATCCCATCCCATCCCATCCCATCCCAGGGATCCCAACCCATCACAGGGATCCCATCCCATCCCAGGGATCCCATCCAATCCCATCCCATCCCATCCCATCCCATCCCATCCCATCCCAGAGACCCCAAAACATACCAGGGATCCCATCCCATCCCAGGAATCCCATCCCATCCCAGCTATCCCATCCCAGGGATTCCATCCCATCCCGGGGATCCCATTTCATCTGTTCCCATCCCAGGGATCCCATCCCATCCCATCCCATCCCATTCCAGGGATACCATCCCATCCCAGCTATCCCATCCCAGGGATTCCATCCCATCCCAGGGATCCCATTTCATCTGTTTCCATCCTTGGGATCCCATCCCATCCCATCGCATCCCATGGATCCAATCCCATCCCAACCCATCCCATCCCATGGATCCCATCCCATCCCAGGGATCCCATCCCATCCCATCCCAGGGATCGCATCCCATCCAATCCCATCCCACCCCATCCCATCCCATTCCATTCCATCCCATCCCATCCCATCCCATCCCATCCCATCCGATCCCATCCCATGCCGTCCCAGGGATCCCATCCCATCCCAGGGATCCCATCCCATCCCATCCCATCCCTTCCCATCCCATCCCATCCCATCCCATCCCATCCCATCCCATCCCATCCCATCCCATCCCATCCCATCCCATCCCAGGGATCCCATCGCATCCCAGGGATAACATCCCAGGGATTTCATCCCATCCCAGGGATCCCATCCCATACGAGGGATCACATTCCAGGGATCCCATCCTTAGGATCCCATCTCATCCCATCCCAGGGATCCAATCCCATCCCATCTCATCCCAGGGATCCCATAAGATCCCATCAAACGGTTCCCCACACATCCAAACCCATCCCATCCCATGGATCCCACCCCAGGGATCCCATCCCAGGGATCCCATACCATCCCAGGGATCCCATCCCATCCCATCCCATCCCATCCCATCCCATCCCATCCCATCCAGTCCCATCCCATCCCATCCCATCCCATCCCATCCCATCCCATCCCATCCCATCCCATCCCAATCATCCCTGCTATCTCATGCCAGGTATTCCATCTCATCCCAGGGATCCAATCCCAGGGATCCCATCCCCTCCCATCCCATCCCTTCCCATCCCATCCCATCCCATCCCAGGGATCCCATCCCATCCCAGGGATAACATCCCAGGGATCCCATCCCATGCCAGGGATCCCATGTCAGAGATCCCATCCCATCTCACAGATGCCATCCCAGGGATTCGATCATATCCCATCCCAGGAATCCCATTCCAGGGATCCCATCCCATCCCATCCCAGGGATCCCATCCCATCCCAGGGATCCCATCCCATCACATCCAATCCCATCCGATCCCATCCCAGGTATCCCATCCCACGGATCCCATCCCATGGCAGCGCAGGGGTCCCATCCCATCCCATAGCAGGGATCCCATCCCAGCCCATCTCATCCCAGGGATCCCATCCCAGCCCATCTCATCCCAGGGATCCCATGCCATCCCATCCCATCCCAGGCATCCCATCCCAGGGATCCTATCCCATCCCAGGGATCCCATCCCATGCCATCCCAGGGATCGCATCCCATCCCATCCAATCCCATCCCACCCCATCCCATCCCATTCCATCCCAACCCATCCCATCCTATCCCATTCGCATCCCATCCCATCCCATCCCATCCCATCCCATCCCATCCCATCCCATCCCAGGGATCACATCCCAGCCCATCTCATCCCAGGGATCCCATCCCATCCCATCCCATCCCATCCCATCCCATCCCATCCCATCCCATCCCAGGCATCCCATCCCAGGGATCCAATCCCATCCCAAGGATTCCATCCCAGGGATCTCATACCATCCCAGGGATCCCATCCCATCCCAGGGATCCAATCCCATCCCAGCTATCCCATCCCAGGGATTCCACCCCATCCCAGGGATCCTATCCCATCTGTTCCCATCCCAGGTATCCTATCCCACCCCGTCCCATTCAAGGGATCCCATCCATTCCCAACCCAGGAATCCCATCCCTTCCCTTTCCAGGGATCCCATCCCACGGATCCCATCCCATCCCACAGATCCCATCCCATCCCAGGGATCCCATCCCAATCCAGGGATCCCATCCCATCACATCCCAGGGATCCCATCCCATCCCAGGGATCCCATCCCATCTCAGGGATCCCATCCCATCACATCCCAGGGATCCCATCCCATCCCAGGGATCCCATCCCATCTTAGGGATCCCATCCCATCCCATCCCACGGATCCCATCCCATCCCAGGGATCCCATCCAATCCCAGGGATCCCATCCCATCCCATGGATCCCATCCCATCTCATCCCATCCCATCCCATCCCCGGGATCCCATCCCAGGGATCCCATCCCAATCCAGGGATCTCATCCCATCCCATCCCAGGGTTCCCATCCCAGGTATACCATCCCATCCCATCCCATCCCAGGGATCCCATCGCATCCCAGCTATCCCATCCCAGGGATTCCATCCCATCCCAGGGATCCCATTTCTTCTGTTACCATCCCAGGGATCCCATCCCATCCCATCCCAGGGATCCCATCCCATTCCAACCCATCCCATCCCATCCCAGGGATCCCATTTCATCTGTTCCCATCCCTGGGATCCCATCCCATCCCATCCCATCCCATGGATCCAATCCCATCCCAACACATCCCATCCCATGGATCCCATCCCATCACAGGATCCCATCCCATCCCATCCCAGGGATCGCATCCCATCCGATCCCATCCGATCCCATCCCATCCCATCCCAGGGATCCCATCCCAGGGATCCCATCCCATCCCATCCCATCCCATCCCATCCCATCCTAGGAATCCCACACCAGGGATCCCATCCCATCCCAGGGATCCCATCCCATGGAACCCATCCCATCCCATCCCATCCCATTCCATCCCATCCCTTCCCATCCCATCCCATCCCATCCCATCCCATCCCATCCCATCCCATCCCATCCCATCCCATCCCAGGGATCCCATCCCATCCCAGGGATCCCATCCCAGGGATCCCATCCCATCCCATGCCATGCCATGCCATCCCATCCCACGGATCACATTCCAGGGATCACATCACATCCAAACCCATCCCATCCGATCCCACGGATCCCATCCCATCCCACGGATCCCATCCCATCCCAGGGATCCCAACCCAATCCAGGGATCCCATCCCATCCCATCCCATCCCACACCAGGGATCCCATCCCATCCCATCCCAGGGATCCCATCCCATCCCATCCCATCCCAGGGATCCCATCCCAGGGATCCCATCCGATCCCAGGGATCCCATCCCAATCCAGGGATCCCATCCCAGGGATCCCATCCCATCCCATCCTATCCCATCCCATCCCATCCCATCCCATCCCATCCCATCCCATCCCATCCCATCCCATCCCATCCCAGGGATCCCATCCCATCCCAGGGATCCCATCCCATCGCTTCCCAGCCCATCCCATCCCTTCCCATCCCATCCCATCCCATCTGTTCCCATCCCAGGGATCCCATCCCATCCCATCCCAGGGATCGCATCCCATCCCAGCCAATCCCATCCCACCCCATCCCATCCCATTCCATCCCATCCAATCCCATCCCACTCCATTCCATCCGATTCCATCCCGTCCCATCCGATCCCATCCCATGCCGTCCCAGGGATCCCATCCCATCCCAGGGATCCCATCCCATCCCTTCGCAGCCCATCCCATCCCATGGATCCCATCCCATCACAGGATCCCATCCCATCCCATCCCAGGGATCGCATCCCATCCGATCCCATCCGATCCCATCCGATCCCATCCCAGGGATCACATCCCAGGGATCCCATCCCATCCCATCCCATCCCATCCCATCCCATCCCATCCCATCCTAGGAATCCCACACCAGGGATCCCATCCCATCCCAGGGATCCCATCCCATGGAACCCATCCCATCCCATCCCATCCCATCCCATCCCATCCCATTCCATCCCATCCCTTCCCATCCCATCCCATCCCATCCCATCCCATCCCATCCCATCCCATCCCATCCCATCCCAGGGATCCCATCCCATCCCAGGGATCCCATCCCAGGGATCCCATCCCATCCCAGGGATGCCATCCCATCCCACGGATCACATTCCAGGGATCACATCCCATCCCAGGGATCCCATCCCATCCCATGCCAACCCATCCCATCCTATCCCATTCCCATCCCATCCCATCGCATCCCATCTCATCCCAGGGATCCCATCCCATCCCATCCCATCCCAGGGATCCCATCCCATCCAAACCCATCCCATCCTATCCCACGGATCCCATCCCATCCCACGGATCCCATCCCATCCCAGGGATCCCAACCCAATCCAGGGATCCCATCCCATCCCATCCCACACCAGGGATCCCATCCCATCCCATCCCAGGGATCCCATCCCATCCCATCCCATCCCAGGGATCCCATCCCAGGGATCCCATCCCATCCCAGGGATCCCATCCCAATCCAGGGATCCCATCCCAGGGATCCCATCCCATCCCATCCTATCCCATCCCATCCCATCCCATCCCATCCCATCCCATCCCAGGGATCCCAACCCATCCCAGGGATCCCATCCCATCCCAGGGATCCCATCCCATCCCAGTTATCCCATCCCAGGGATTCCATCCAATCCCGGGGATCCCATTTCATCTGTTCCCATACCAGGGATCCCATCCCATCCCATCCCATCCCAGGGATCGCATCCCATCCCAGCCAATCCCATCCCACCCCACCCCATCCCATCCCATTCCATCCCATCCCATCCCATCCCATCCCATCCCATCCCATCCCATCCCATCCCATCCCATCCCATCCCATCCCATCCCATCCCATCCCATCCCATGCCGTCCCAGGGATCCCATCCCATCCCAGGGATCCCATCCCATCCCTTCCCAGCCCATCCCATCCCTTCCCATCCCATCCCATCCCATCTGTTCCCATCCCAGGGATTCCATCCCATCCCAGGGATCCTATCCCATCTGTTCCCATCCCAGGTATCCTATCCCACCCCGTCCCATCCAAGGGATCCAATCCATTCCCAACCCAGGAATCCCATCTCTTCCCTTTCCAGGGATCCCATCCCATTCCAGGGATTCCATCCCATCCCATCCCCGGGATCCCATGCCAGGGATCCCATCCCAATCCAGGGATCCCATCCCATCCCATCCCAGGGATCCCATCACCATCCCAGGGATCCCATCCCATCCCATCCCATCCTATCAAATGCCGTCCCATCCCATCCTATCCTATCCCATCCCATCCCATCCCATCCCATCCCATCCCATCCCATCCCAGGGATCTGCTCCCATCCCATGGATCCCCTGTCATCCCAGGGATCCCATCCCATCCCAGGGATCCCATCCCAGGGATTCCATCCCATCCCAGGGATCCCATCCCATACGAGGGATCACATTACTGGGATCCCAACCCAGGGATCCCATCCCATCCCAGGGAACCCATCCCATCCCATCCCTTCCCATCCCATCCCATCCCATCCGATCCCCGGGATCCCTTCCCAGGGATCCCATCCCTTCCCAGGGATCCCATCCCAGGGATTCCACCCCATCCCAGGGATCCCATCCCATACGAGGGATCACATTCCTGGGATCCCAACACAGGGATCCCATTCCATCCCAGGGATCCCAACCCATCCCAGGGATCCCATTCCATCCCAGGGATCCCATCCCATCCCAGATATCCCATCCCAGGGATTCCATCCCATCCCATGGATCCCATTTCATCTGTTCCCATCCCAGGGATCCCATCCCATCCCGTCCCAGGGATCCCATCCCATTCCAACCCATCCCATCCCATCCCAGGGATCCCATCCCATCCCAGGGATCCCATTTCAGCTGTTCCCATCCCTGGGATCCCATCCCATCCCATCCCATGGATCCAATCCCATCCCAACCCATCCCATCCCATGGATCCCAACCCATCCCAGGGATCCCATCCCATCCCATCCCATCCCATCCCATCCGATCCCATCCCAGGGATCCCATCCCATCCCATCCGATCCCATCCCATGCCATCCCAGGGATCCCATGCCATCCCGTCCCATCCAAGGGAACCTATCCATTCCCAACCCAGGAATCCCATCCCTTCCCTTGCCAGGGATCCCATCCCATCCCAGGGATCCCATCCCATCCCAGGGATCCAATCCCAGGGATCCCAACCCATACCAGAGATCCCATCCCATCCCAGGGATACCATCCCATCCCAGGGATCCCATCCCATCCCATGCCAACCCAACCCATCCTATCCCATTCCCATCCCATCCCATCCCATCCCAGGGATCCCATCCCAGCCCATCTCATCCCAGGAATCCCATGCCATGCCATCCCATCCCATCCCATCACATCCCAGGGATCCCATCCCATCCAAACCCATCCCATCCCATCCCAGGCATCCCATCCCAGGGATTCCATCCCATCCCAGGGATCCCATTTCATCTGTTCCCATCCCTGCGATCCCATCCCATCCCATCCCATCCCATCCCATCCCATCCCATCCCATGGATCCCATCCCATCCCAACCCATCCCATCCCATGGATCCCATCCCATCCCAGGGATCACATCCCATCCCATCCCAGGCATCGCATCCCATCCCATCCCATCCGATCCCATCCCATGCCATCCCAGGGATCGCATCCCATCCCAGCCAATCCCATCCCACCCCACCCCATCCCATCCCATTCCATCCCATCCCATCCCATCCCATCCCTTCCCATCCCATCCCATTCCATCCCATCTCATCCCATTCCAGGGATCACATCCCATCTCAGGGATCCCATCCCTGGGATCCCATCCCATCCCTCGGAGGCCGTCCCAGGGATCCGATACCATCCCAGTGATCCAATCCCAGCGATCCCATCCGATCCCATCCCTTCTGAGTGATCCAATCCCAAGGATCCCATACCAGGGATCCCATCCCATCCCAGGGATCCCATCCCATCCCATCCCACGGATCCCATCCCATCCCAGGGATCCCATCCAATCCCAGGGATCCCATCCCATCCCATGGATCCCATCCCATCTCATCCCATCCCATCCCATCCCCGGGATCCCATCCCAGGGATCCCATCCCAATCCAGGGATCTCATCCCATCCCATCCCAGGGATCCCATCCCAGGTATACCATCCCATCCCATCCCATCCCAGGGATCCCATCGCATCCCAGCTATCCCATCCCAGGGATTCCATCCCATCCCAGGGATCCCATTTCTTCTGTTACCATCCCAGGGATCCCATCCCATCCCATCCCAGGGATCCCATCCCATTCCAACCCATCCCATCCCAGGGATCCCATTTCATCTGTTCCCATCCCTGGGATCCCATCCCATCCCATCCCATCCCATGGATCCAATCCCATCCCAACACATCCCATCCCATGGATCCCATCCCATCACAGGATCCCATCCCATCCCATCCCAGGGATCGCATCCCATCCGATCCCATCCGATCCCATCCCATCCCAGGGATCCCATCCCAGGGATCCCATCCCATCCCATCCCATCCCATCCCATCCCATCCCATCCCATCCCATCCCATCCTAGGAATCCCACACCAGGGATCCCATCCCATCCCAGGGATCCCATCCCATGGAACCCATCCCATCCCATCCCATCCCATCCCATTCCATCCCATCCCTTCCCATCCCATCCCATCCCATCACATCCCATCCCATCCCATCCCATCCCAGGGATCCCATCCCATCCCAGGGATCCCATCCCAGGGATCCCATCCCATCCCAGGGATGCCATCCCATCCCACGGATCACATTCCAGGGATCACATCCCATCCCAGGGATCCCATCCCATCCCATGCCAACCCATCCCATCCTATCCCATTCCCATCCCATCCCATCGCATCCCATCTCATCCCAGGGATCCCATCCCAGCCCATCTCATCCCAGGGATCCCATGCCATGCCATGCCATGCCATCCCATCCCATCCCATCCCAGGGATCCCATCCCATCCAAACCCATCCCATCCGATCCCACGGATCCCATCCCATCCCACGGATCCCATCCCATCCCAGGGATCCCAACCCAATCCAGGGATCCCATCCCATCCCATCCCATCCCATCCCACACCAGGGATCCCATCCCATCCCATCCCAGGGATCCCATCCCATCCCATCCCATCCCAGGGATCCCATCCCAGGGATCCCATCCCATCCCAGGGATCCCATCCCAATCCAGGGATCCCATCCCAGGGATCCCATCCCATCCCATCCTATCCCATCCCATCCCATCCCATCCCATCCCATCCCAGGGATCCCAACCCATCCCAGGGATCCCATCCCATCCCAGGGATCCCATCCCATCCCAGTTATCCCATCCCAGGGATTCCATCCAATCCCGGGGATCCCATTTCATCTGTTCCCATACCAGGGATCCCATCCCATCCCATCCCATCCCAGGGATCGCATCCCATCCCAGCCAATCCCATCCCACCCCATCCCATCCCATTCCATCCCATCCCATCCCATCCCATCCCATCCCATCCCATCCCATCCCATCCCATCCCATCCCATCCCATCCCATCCCATCCCATCCCATCCCATGCCGTCCCAGGGATCCCATCCCATCCCAGGGATCCCATCCCATCCCTTCCCAGCCCATCCCATCCCTTCCCATCCCATCCCATCCCATCCCAGGGATCGCATCCCATCCCAGCCAATCCCATCCCACCCCATCCCATCCCTTTCCATCCCATCCAATCCCATCCCACTCCATTCCATCCGATTCCATCCCGTCCCATCCGATCCCATCCCATGCCGTCCCAGGGATCCCATCCCATCCCAGGGATCCCATCCCATCCCTTCCCAGCCCATCCCATCCCATCCCAGGGATCCCATCCCAGTCCAACCCATCCCATCCCATCCCATCCCATCCCATCCCAGGGATCCCATCCCATTCCAGCCATCCCATCCCAGGTATTCCATCCCATCCCAGGGATCCCATTTCATCTGTTCCCATCCCTGGGATCCCATCCCATCACATCCCATGGATCCAATCCCATCCCAACCCATCCCATCCCATGGATCCCATCCCATCCCAGGGATCCCATCCCATCCCATCCCATCCCAGGGATCGCATCCCATCCCATCCCATCCCATCCCATCCGATCCCATCCCATGCCATCCCAGGGAACCCATCCCATCCCAGGGATCCCATCCCATCCGATCCCATCGCATGCCATCCCATCCTAGGAATCCCACACCAGGGATCCCATCCCATCCCAGTGATCCAATCTCAGCGATCCTATCCCATCCCAGGGATCCCATCCCATCCCATCCCATCCCAGGGATCCCATCCCATGGAACCCATCCCATCCCATCCCATCCCATCCCAGGGATCCCATCCCATCCAAACCCATCCCAACCCAACCCAGGCATCCCATCCCAGGGATCCTATCCCATCCCAGGGATCCCATCCAATCCCAGGGATCCCATCCCATCCCATGGATCCCATCCCATCTCATCCCATCCCATCCCCGGGATCCCATCCCAGGGATCCCATCCCTGGGATCCCATCCCATCCCATCCCATCCCATGGATCCAATCCCGTCCCAACACATCCCATCCCATAGATCCCATCCCATCCCATAAGATCCCATCCCATGCCATCCCAGGGATCCCATCCCATCCCAGGGATCCCATCCCATCCCAGGGAGGCCATCCCAGGGAACCGATACCATCCAAGGGATCCCATCCCAGGGATCCCATCCGATCCCATCCCTTCTGAGTGATCCAAGCCCAAGGATCCCATCCCAGGGATCCCATCCCTGGGATCCCATCCCATCCCATCCCATCCCATGGATCCAATCCCGTCCCAACACATCCCATCCCATAGATCCCATCCCATCCCATAAGATCCCATCCCATGCCATCCCAGGGATCCCATCCCATCCCAGGGATCCCATCCCATCCCAGGGAGGCCATCCCAGGGAACCGATACCATCCAAGGGATCCCATCCCAGGGATCCCATCCGATCCCATCCCTTCTGAGTGATCCAAGCCCAAGGATCCCATCCCAGGGATCCCATCCCAGGGATCCCATCCCATCCCAGGGATCCCATCCCATCCCACGGATCACATTCCAGGGATCACATCCCATCCCAGGGATCCCATCCCATCCCATGCCAAACCATCCCATCCTATCCCATTCCCATCCCATCCCATCCCAGCCCATCTCATCCCAGGGATCCCATGCCATGCCATCCCATCCCATCCCAGGGATCCCATCCCATCCAAACCCATCCCATCCCATCCCATGGATCCCATCCCATCCCAGGGATCCCATCCCATCCCAGGGATCGCATCCCATCCCATCCAATCCCATCCCAGCCAATCCCATCCCACCCCATCCCATCCCATCCCATCCCATCCCATCCCATCCCATCCCATTCCATCCCATCCCATCCCTTCCCATCCCATCCCATCCCATCCCATCCCATCCCATCCCATCCCATCCCATCCCATCCCATCCCAGGGATCCCGTCCCAGGGATCCCATCCCATCCCTTCCCAGCCCATCCCATCCCTTCCCATCCCATCCCATCCCATCTGTTCCCATCCCAGGGATCCCATTCCATCCCATCCCATCCCAGGGATCGCATCCCATCCCACCCCATCCCATCCCATCCCATCCCATCTCAACCCATCCCATCCCATACCATCCCATCCCATTCCAGGGATTCCACCCCATCCCAGCTATCCCATCCCAGGGATTCCATCCCATCCCAGGGATCCCATTTCATCTGTTCCCATCCCTGGGATGCCATCCCATCCCATCCCATCCCATGGATCCAATCCCATCCCAACCCATCCCATCCCATGGATCCCATCCCATCCCAGGGATCCCATCCCATCCCATCCCAGGGATCGCATCCCATCCCATCCAATCCCATCCCACCCCATCCCATCCCATTCCATCCCATCCTATCCCATCTCATCCCATCCCACCCCATCCCATCCCATGGATCCCAACCCATCCCAGGGATCCCATCCCATCCCAGGGATCCCATCCAATCCCATCCCATCCCATCCCATCCCAGAGACCCCAAAACATACCAGGGATCCCATCCCATCCCAGGGATCCCATCCCATCCCAGCTATCCCATCCCAGGGATTCCATCCCATCCCGGGGATCCCATTTCATCTGTTCCCATCCCAGGGATCCCATCCCATCCCATCCCATCCCAGGGATCCCATCCCATCCCAACCCATCCCATCCCATCCCATTCCAGGGATCCCATCCCATCCCAGCTATCCCATCCCAGGGATTCCATCCCATCCCAGGGATCCCATTTCATCTGTTTCCATCCTTGGGATCCCATCCCATCCCATCGCATCCCATGGATCCAATCCCATCCCAACCCATCCCATCCCATGGATCCCATCCCATCCCAGGGATCCCATCCCATCCCATCCCAGGGATCGCATCCCATCCAATCCCATCCCACCCCATCCCATCCCATTCCATTCCATCCCATCCCATCCCATCCCATCCCATCCCATGCCGTCCCAGGGATCCCATCCCATCCCAGGGATCCCATCCCATCCCATCCCATCCCTTCCCATCCCATCCCATCCCATCCCATCCCATCCCATCCCATCCCATCCCATCCCAGGGATCCCATCGCATCCCAGGGATAACATCCCAGGGATTCCATCCCATCCCAGGGATCCCATCCCATACGAGGGATCACATTCCAGGGATCCCATCCTTAGGATCCCATCTCATCCCATCCCAGGGATCCAATCCCATCCCATCTCATCCCAGGGATCCCATAAGATCCCATCAAACGGTTCCCCACCCATCCCAACCCATCCCATCCCATGGATCCCACCCCAGGGATCCCATCCCAGGGATCCCATACCATCCCAGGGATCCCATCCCATCCCATCCCATCCCATCCAGTCCCATCCCATCCCATCCCATCCCATCCCATCCCATCCCATCCCATCCCATCCCATCCCATCCCATCCCAATCATCCCTGCTATCTCATGCCAGGTATTCCATCTCATCCCAGGGATCCAATCCCAGGGATCACATCCCATCCCAGGGATCCCATCCCATCCCATGCCAAACCATCCCATCCTATCCCATTCCCATCCCATCCCATCCCAGCCCATCTCATCCCAGGGATCCCATGCCATGCCATCCCATCCCATCCCAGGGATCCCATCCCATCCAAACCCATCCCATCCCATCCCACGGATCCCATCCCATCCCACGGATCCCATCCCATCCCAGGGATCCCATCCCAATCCAGGGATCCCATCCCATCCCATCCCATCCCGGGGATTCCATCTCATCCCAGGGATCCCATTTCATCTGTTCCCATCCCAGGGATCCCATTCCATCCCATCCCAGGGATCCCATCCCAGTCCAACCCATCCCATCCCATCCCATCCCATCCCAGGGATCCCATCCCATTCCAGCCATCCCATCCCAGGTATTCCATCCCATCCCAGGGATCCCATTTCATCTGTTCCCATCCCTGGGATCCCATCCCATCACATCCCATGGATCCAATCCCATCCCAACCCATCCCATCCCATGGATCCCATCCCATCCCAGGGATCCCATCCCATCCCATCCCATCCCAGGGATCGCATCCCATCCCATCCCATCCCATCCCATCCGATCCCATCCCATGCCATCCCAGGGAACCCATCCCATCCCAGGGATCCCATCCCATCCGATCCCATCGCATGCCATCCCATCCTAGGAATCCCACACCAGGGATCCCATCCCATCCCAGTGATCCAATCTCAGCGATCCTATCCCATCCCAGGGATCCCATCCCATCCCATCCCATCCCAGGGATCCCATCCCATGGAACCCATCCCATCCCATCCCATCCCATCCCAGGGATCCCATCCCATCCAAACCCATCCCAACCCAACCCAGGCATCCCATCCCAGGGATCCTATCCCATCCCAGGGATCCCATCCAATCCCAGGGATCCCATCCCATCCCATGGATCCCATCCCATCTCATCCCATCCCATCCCCGGGATCCCATCCCAGGGATCCCATCCCAGGTATACCATCCCATCCCATCCCATCCCATCCCATCCCATCCCAGGGATCTGCCCCCATCCCAGGGATCCCCTGCCATCCCAGGGATCCCATCCGGTCCCATCCCATCCCCGGGATCCCTTCCCAGGGATCCCATCCCATCCCAGGGATCCCATCCCAGGGATCCCATCCCATACGAGGGATCACATTCCTGGGATCCCAACCCAGGGATCCCATCCCATCCCAGGGATCCCAACCCATCCCAGGGATCCCATTCCATCCCAGGGATCCCATCCCATCCCATCCCAGGGATCCCATCCCATTCCAAACCATCCCATCCCATCCCAGGGATCCCATTTCATCTGTTCCCATCCCTGGGATCCCATCCCATCCCATCCCATCCCATGGATCCAATCCCGTCCCAACACATCCCATCCCATAGATCCCATCCCATCCCATAAGATCCCATCCCATGCCATCCCAGGGATCCCATCCCATCCCAGGGATCCCATCCCATCCCATGCCATCCCATCCTAGGAATCCCACACCAGGGATCCCATCCCAGTGATCCAATCTCAGCGATCCTATCCCATCCCAGGGATCCCATCCCATCCCATCCCATCCCATCCCAGGGATCCCATCCCATGGAACCCATCCCATCCCATCCCATCCCATCCCAGGAATCCCAACCCATCCCAGGGATCCCATCCCATCCCAGGGATCCCATCCAATCCCATCCCATCCCAGGGATCCCATCCCAGGGATCCCATCCCATCCCAGGGAGGCCATCCCAGGGAACCGATACCATCCAAGGGATCCCATCCCAGGGATCCCATCCCATCCCAGGGATCCCATCCCAGGGATCCCATCCCATCCCAGGGATGCCATCCCATCCCACGGATCACATTCCAGGGATCACATCCCATCCCAGGGATCCCATCCCATCCCATGCCAACCCATCCCATCCTATCCCATTCCCATCCCATCCCATCGCATCCCATCTCATCCCAGGGATCCCATCCCAGCCCATCTCATCCCAGGGATCCCATGCCATGCCATGCCATGCCATCCCATCCCATCCCATCCCAGGGATCCCATCCCATCCAAACCCATCCCATCCGATCCCACGGATCCCATCCCATCCCACGGATCCCATCCCATCCCAGGGATCCCAACCCAATCCAGGGATCCCATCCCATCCCATCCCATCCCATCCCACACCAGGGATCCCATCCCATCCCATCCCAGGGATCCCATCCCATCCCATCCCATCCCAGGGATCCCATCCCAGGGATCCCATCCCATCCCAGGGATCCCATCCCAATCCAGGGATCCCATCCCAGGGATCCCATCCCATCCCATCCTATCCCATCCCATCCCATCCCATCCCATCCCATCCCAGGGATCCCAACCCATCCCAGGGATCCCATCCCATCCCAGGGATCCCATCCCATCCCAGTTATCCCATCCCAGGGATTCCATCCAATCCCGGGGATCCCATTTCATCTGTTCCCATACCAGGGATCCCATCCCATCCCATCCCATCCCAGGGATCGCATCCCATCCCAGCCAATCCCATCCCACCCCATCCCATCCCATTCCATCCCATCCCATCCCATCCCATCCCATCCCATCCCATCCCATCCCATCCCATCCCATCCCATCCCATCCCATGCCGTCCCAGGGATCCCATCCCATCCCAGGGATCCCATCCCATCCCTTCCCAGCCCATCCCATCCCTTCCCATCCCATCCCATCCCATCCCAGGGATCGCATCCCATCCCAGCCAATCCCATCCCACCCCATCCCATCCCTTTCCATCCCATCCAATCCCATCCCACTCCATTCCATCCGATTCCATCCCGTCCCATCCGATCCCATCCCATGCCGTCCCAGGGATCCCATCCCATCCCAGGGATCCCATCCCATCCCTTCCCAGCCCATCCCATCCCTTCCCATCCCATCCCATCCCATCCCATCCCATCCCATCCCATCCCATCCCAGGGATCCCATCCCATCCCAGCCATCCCATCCCAGGGATTCCATCCCATCCCAGGGATCCCATTTCATCTGTTCCCATCCCTGGGATCCCATCCCATCACATCCCATGGATCCAATCCCATCCCAACCCATCCCATCCCATGGATCCCATCCCATCCCAGGGATCCCATCCCATCCCATCCCATCCCAGGGATCGCATCCCATCCCATCCCATCCCATCCCATCCGATCCCATCCCATGCCATCCCAGGGAACCCATCCCATCCCAGGGATCCCATCCCATCCGATCCCATCGCATGCCATCCCATCCTAGGAATCCCACACCAGGGATCCCATCCCATCCCAGTGATCCAATCTCAGCGATCCTATCCCATCCCAGGGATCCCATCCCATCCCATCCCATCCCAGGGATCCCATCCCATGGAACCCATCCCATCCCATCCCATCCCATCCCAGGGATCCCATCCCATCCAAACCCATCCCAACCCAACCCAGGCATCCCATCCCAGGGATCCTATCCCATCCCAGGGATCCCATCCAATCCCAGGGATCCCATCCCATCCCATGGATCCCATCCCATCTCATCCCATCCCATCCCCGGGATCCCATCCCAGGGATCCCATCCCAGGTATACCATCCCATCCCATCCCATCCCATCCCATCCCATCCCATCCCAGGGATCTGCCCCCATCCCAGGGATCCCCTGCCATCCCAGGGATCCCATCCGGTCCCATCCCATCCCCGGGATCCCTTCCCAGGGATCCCATCCCATCCCAGGGATCCCATCCCAGGGATCCCATCCCATACGAGGGATCACATTCCTGGGATCCCAACCCAGGGATCCCATCCCATCCCAGGGATCCCAACCCATCCCAGGGATCCCATTCCATCCCAGGGATCCCATCCCATCCCATCCCAGGGATCCCATCCCATTCCAAACCATCCCATCCCATCCCAGGGATCCCATTTCATCTGTTCCCATCCCTGGGATCCCATCCCATCCCATCCCATCCCATGGATCCAATCCCGTCCCAACACATCCCATCCCATAGATCCCATCCCATCCCATAAGATCCCATCCCATGCCATCCCAGGGATCCCATCCCATCCCAGGGATCCCATCCCATCCCAGGGAGGCCATCCCAGGGAACCGATACCATCCAAGGGATCCCATCCCAGGGATCCCATCCGATCCCATCCCTTCTGAGTGATCCAAGCCCAAGGATCCCATCCCAGGGATCCCATCCCAGGGATCCCATCCCATCCCAGGGATCCCATCCCATCCCACGGATCACATTCCAGGGATCACATCCCATCCCAGGGATCCCATCCCATCCCATGCCAAACCATCCCATCCTATCCCATTCCCATCCCATCCCATCCCAGCCCATCTCATCCCAGGGATCCCATGCCATGCCATCCCATCCCATCCCAGGGATCCCATCCCATCCAAACCCATCCCATCCCATCCCATGGATCCCATCCCATCCCAGGGATCCCATCCCATCCCAGGGATCGCATCCCATCCCATCCAATCCCATCCCAGCCAATCCCATCCCACCCCATCCCATCCCATCCCATCCCATCCCATCCCATCCCATCCCATCCCATCCCATCCCATTCCATCCCATCCCATCCCTTCCCATCCCATCCCATCCCATCCCATCCCATCCCATCCCATCCCATCCCATCCCATCCCATCCCAGGGATCCCGTCCCAGGGATCCCATCCCATCCCTTCCCAGCCCATCCCATCCCTTCCCATCCCATCCCATCCCATCTGTTCCCATCCCAGGGATCCCATTCCATCCCATCCCATCCCAGGGATCGCATCCCATCCCACCCCATCCCATCCCATCCCATCCCATCTCAACCCATCCCATCCCATACCATCCCATCCCATTCCAGGGATTCCACCCCATCCCAGCTATCCCATCCCAGGGATTCCATCCCATCCCAGGGATCCCATTTCATCTGTTCCCATCCCTGGGATGCCATCCCATCCCATCCCATCCCATGGATCCAATCCCATCCCAACCCATCCCATCCCATGGATCCCATCCCATCCCAGGGATCCCATCCCATCCCATCCCAGGGATCGCATCCCATCCCATCCAATCCCATCCCACCCCATCCCATCCCATTCCATCCCATCCTATCCCATCTCATCCCATCCCACCCCATCCCATCCCATGGATCCCAACCCATCCCAGGGATCCCATCCCATCCCAGGGATCCCATCCAATCCCATCCCATCCCATCCCATCCCAGAGACCCCAAAACATACCAGGGATCCCATCCCATCCCAGGGATCCCATCCCATCCCAGCTATCCCATCCCAGGGATTCCATCCCATCCCGGGGATCCCATTTCATCTGTTCCCATCCCAGGGATCCCATCCCATCCCATCCCATCCCAGGGATCCCATCCCATCCCAACCCATCCCATCCCATCCCATTCCAGGGATCCCATCCCATCCCAGCTATCCCATCCCAGGGATTCCATCCCATCCCAGGGATCCCATTTCATCTGTTTCCATCCTTGGGATCCCATCCCATCCCATCGCATCCCATGGATCCAATCCCATCCCAACCCATCCCATCCCATGGATCCCATCCCATCCCAGGGATCCCATCCCATCCCATCCCAGGGATCGCATCCCATCCAATCCCATCCCACCCCATCCCATCCCATTCCATTCCATCCCATCCCATCCCATCCCATCCCATCCCATGCCGTCCCAGGGATCCCATCCCATCCCAGGGATCCCATCCCATCCCATCCCATCCCTTCCCATCCCATCCCATCCCATCCCATCCCATCCCATCCCATCCCATCCCATCCCAGGGATCCCATCGCATCCCAGGGATAACATCCCAGGGATTCCATCCCATCCCAGGGATCCCATCCCATACGAGGGATCACATTCCAGGGATCCCATCCTTAGGATCCCATCTCATCCCATCCCAGGGATCCAATCCCATCCCATCTCATCCCAGGGATCCCATAAGATCCCATCAAACGGTTCCCCACCCATCCCAACCCATCCCATCCCATGGATCCCACCCCAGGGATCCCATCCCAGGGATCCCATACCATCCCAGGGATCCCATCCCATCCCATCCCATCCCATCCAGTCCCATCCCATCCCATCCCATCCCATCCCATCCCATCCCATCCCATCCCATCCCATCCCATCCCATCCCATCCCATCCCATCCCAATCATCCCTGCTATCTCATGCCAGGTATTCCATCTCATCCCAGGGATCCAATCCCAGGGATCACATCCCATCCCAGGGATCCCATCCCATCCCATGCCAAACCATCCCATCCTATCCCATTCCCATCCCATCCCATCCCAGCCCATCTCATCCCAGGGATCCCATGCCATGCCATCCCATCCCATCCCAGGGATCCCATCCCATCCAAACCCATCCCATCCCATCCCACGGATCCCATCCCATCCCACGGATCCCATCCCATCCCAGGGATCCCATCCCAATCCAGGGATCCCATCCCATCCCATCCCATCCCGGGGATTCCATCTCATCCCAGGGATCCCATTTCATCTGTTCCCATCCCAGGGATCCCATTCCATCCCATCCCAGGGATCCCATCCCAGTCCAACCCATCCCATCCCATCCCATCCCATCCCAGGGATCCCATCCCATTCCAGCCATCCCATCCCAGGTATTCCATCCCATCCCAGGGATCCCATTTCATCTGTTCCCATCCCTGGGATCCCATCCCATCACATCCCATGGATCCAATCCCATCCCAACCCATCCCATCCCATGGATCCCATCCCATCCCAGGGATCCCATCCCATCCCATCCCATCCCATCCCAGGGATCGCATCCCATCCCATCCCATCCCATCCCATCCGATCCCATCCCATGCCATCCCAGGGAACCCATCCCATCCCAGGGATCCCATCCCATCCGATCCCATCGCATGCCATCCCATCCTAGGAATCCCACACCAGGGATCCCATCCCATCCCAGTGATCCAATCTCAGCGATCCTATCCCATCCCAGGGATCCCATCCCATCCCATCCCATCCCAGGGATCCCATCCCATGGAACCCATCCCATCCCATCCCATCCCATCCCAGGGATCCCATCCCATCCAAACCCATCCCAACCCAACCCAGGCATCCCATCCCAGGGATCCTATCCCATCCCAGGGATCCCATCCAATCCCAGGGATCCCATCCCATCCCATGGATCCCATCCCATCTCATCCCATCCCATCCCCGGGATCCCATCCCAGGGATCCCATCCCAGGTATACCATCCCATCCCATCCCATCCCATCCCAGGGATCTGCCCCCATCCCAGGGATCCCCTGCCATCCCAGGGATCCCATCCGGTCCCATCCCATCCCCGGGATCCCTTCCCAGGGATCCCATCCCATCCCAGGGATCCCATCCCAGGGATCCCATCCCATACGAGGGATCACATTCCTGGGATCCCAACCCAGGGATCCCATCCCATCCCAGGGATCCCAACCCATCCCAGGGATCCCATTCCATCCCAGGGATCCCATCCCATCCCATCCCAGGGATCCCATCCCATTCCAAACCATCCCATCCCATCCCAGGGATCCCATTTCATCTGTTCCCATCCCTGGGATCCCATCCCATCCCATCCCATCCCATGGATCCAATCCCGTCCCAACACATCCCATCCCATAGATCCCATCCCATCCCATAAGATCCCATCCCATGCCATCCCAGGGATCCCATCCCATCCCAGGGATCCCATCCCATCCCATGCCATCCCATCCTAGGAATCCCACACCAGGGATCCCATCCCAGTGATCCAATCTCAGCGATCCTATCCCATCCCAGGGATCCCATCCCATCCCATCCCATCCCAGGGATCCCATCCCATGGAACCCATCCCATCCCATCCCATCCCATCCCAGGAATCCCAACCCATCCCAGGGATCCCATCCCATCCCAGGGATCCCATCCAATCCCATCCCATCCCAGGGATCCCATCCCAGGGATCCCATCCCATCCCAGGGAGGCCATCCCAGGGAACCGATACCATCCAAGGGATCCCATCCCAGGGATCCCATCCGATCCCATCCCTTCTGAGTGATCCAAGCCCAAGGATCCCATCCCAGGGATCCCATCCCAGGGATCCCATCCCATCCCAGGGATCCCATCCCATCCCACGGATCACATTCCAGGGATCACATCCCATCCCAGGGATCCCATCCCATCCCATGCCAAACCATCCCATCCTATCCCATTCCCATCCCATCCCATCCCAGCCCATCTCATCCCAGGGATCCCATGCCATGCCATCCCATCCCATCCCAGGGATCCCATCCCATCCAAACCCATCCCATCCCATCCCATGGATCCCATCCCATCCCAGGGATCCCATCCCATCCCAGGGATCGCATCCCATCCCATCCAATCCCATCCCAGCCAATCCCATCCCACCCCATCCCATCCCATCCCATCCCATCCCATCCCATCCCATCCCATCCCATTCCATCCCATCCCATCCCTTCCCATCCCATCCCATCCCATCCCATCCCATCCCATCCCATCCCATCCCATCCCATCCCAGGGATCCCGTCCCAGGGATCCCATCCCATCCCTTCCCAGCCCATCCCATCCCTTCCCATCCCATCCCATCCCATCTGTTCCCATCCCAGGGATCCCATTCCATCCCATCCCATCCCAGGGATCGCATCCCATCCCACCCCATCCCATCCCATCCCATCCCATCCCATCCCATCTCAACCCATCCCATCCCATACCATCCCATCCCATTCCAGGGATTCCACCCCATCCCAGCTATCCCATCCCAGGGATTCCATCCCATCCCAGGGATCCCATTTCATCTGTTCCCATCCCTGGGATGCCATCCCATCCCATCCCATCCCATGGATCCAATCCCATCCCAACCCATCCCATCCCATGGATCCCATCCCATCCCAGGGATCCCATCCCATCCCATCCCAGGGATCGCATCCCATCCCATCCAATCCCATCCCACCCCATCCCATCCCATTCCATCCCATCCTATCCCATCTCATCCCATCCCACCCCATCCCATCCCATGGATCCCAACCCATCCCAGGGATCCCATCCCATCCCAGGGATCCCATCCAATCCCATCCCATCCCATCCCATCCCAGAGACCCCAAAACATACCAGGGATCCCATCCCATCCCAGGGATCCCATCCCATCCCAGCTATCCCATCCCAGGGATTCCATCCCATCCCGGGGATCCCATTTCATCTGTTCCCATCCCAGGGATCCCATCCCATCCCATCCCATCCCAGGGATCCCATCCCATCCCAACCCATCCCATCCCATCCCATTCCAGGGATCCCATCCCATCCCAGCTATCCCATCCCAGGGATTCCATCCCATCCCAGGGATCCCATTTCATCTGTTTCCATCCTTGGGATCCCATCCCATCCCATCGCATCCCATGGATCCAATCCCATCCCAACCCATCCCATCCCATGGATCCCATCCCATCCCAGGGATCCCATCCCATCCCATCCCAGGGATCGCATCCCATCCAATCCCATCCCACCCCATCCCATCCCATTCCATTCCATCCCATCCCATCCCATCCCATCCCATCCCATCCCATGCCGTCCCAGGGATCCCATCCCATCCCAGGGATCCCATCCCATCCCATCCCATCCCATCCCTTCCCATCCCATCCCATCCCATCCCATCCCATCCCATCCCATCCCATCCCATCCCATCCCATCCCATCCCATCCCATCCCAGGGATCCCATCGCATCCCAGGGATAACATCCCAGGGATTCCATCCCATCCCAGGGATCCCATCCCATACGAGGGATCACATTCCAGGGATCCCATCCTTAGGATCCCATCTCATCCCATCCCAGGGATCCAATCCCATCCCATCTCATCCCAGGGATCCCATAAGATCCCATCAAACGGTTCCCCACCCATCCCAACCCATCCCATCCCATGGATCCCACCCCAGGGATCCCATCCCAGGGATCCCATACCATCCCAGGGATCCCATCCCATCCCATCCCATCCCATCCAGTCCCATCCCATCCCATCCCATCCCATCCCATCCCATCCCATCCCATCCCATCCCATCCCATCCCATCCCATCCCATCCCATCCCATCCCAATCATCCCTGCTATCTCATGCCAGGTATTCCATCTCATCCCAGGGATCCAATCCCAGGGATCACATCCCATCCCAGGGATCCCATCCCATCCCATGCCAAACCATCCCATCCTATCCCATTCCCATCCCATCCCATCCCAGCCCATCTCATCCCAGGGATCCCATGCCATGCCATCCCATCCCATCCCAGGGATCCCATCCCATCCAAACCCATCCCATCCCATCCCACGGATCCCATCCCATCCCACGGATCCCATCCCATCCCAGGGATCCCATCCCAATCCAGGGATCCCATCCCATCCCATCCCATCCCGGGGATTCCATCTCATCCCAGGGATCCCATTTCATCTGTTCCCATCCCAGGGATCCCATTCCATCCCATCCCAGGGATCCCATCCCAGTCCAACCCATCCCATCCCATCCCATCCCATCCCAGGGATCCCATCCCATTCCAGCCATCCCATCCCAGGTATTCCATCCCATCCCAGGGATCCCATTTCATCTGTTCCCATCCCTCGGATCCCATCCCATCACATCCCATGGATCCAATCCCATCCCAACCCATCCCATCCCATGGATCCCATCCCATCCCAGGGATCCCATCCCATCCCATCCCATCCCAGGGATCGCATCCCATCCCATCCAATCCCATCCCAGCCAATCCCATCCCACCCCATCCCATCCCATCCCATCCCATCCCATTCCATCCCATCCCATCCCTTCCCAACCCATCCCATCCCATCCCATCCCATCCCATCCCATCCCATCCCATCCCATCCCATCCCATCCCATCCCATCCCATCCCAGGGATCCCATCCCAGGGATCCCATCCCATCCCTTCCCAGCCCATCCCATCCCTTCCCATCCCATCCCATCCCATCTGTTCCCATCCCAGGGATCCCATTCCATCCCATCCCATTCCAGGGATACCATCCCATCCCAGCTATCCCATCCCAGGGATTCCATCCCATCCCAGGGATCCCATTTCATCTGTTCCCATCCCTGGGATGCCATCCCATCCCCTCCCATTCCATGGATCCAATCCCATCCCAACCCATCCCATCCCATGGATCCCATCCCATCCCAGGGATGCCATCCCATCCCATCCCAGGGATCGCATCCCATCCCATCCAATCCCATCCCACCCCATCCCATCCCATTCCATCCCATCCTATCCCATCTCATCCCATCCCATCCCATCCCATCCCAGGGATCCCAACCCATCCCAGGGATCCCATCCCATCCCAGGGATCCCATCCAATCCCATCCCATCCCATCCCATCCCATCCCATCCCATCCCAGAGATCCCAAAACATACCAGGGATCCCATCCCATCCCAGGGATCCCATCCCATCCCAGCTATCCCATCCCAGGGATTCCATCCCATCCCGGGGATCCCATTTCATCTGTTCCCATCCCAGGGATCCCATCCCATCCCATCCCGTCCCATCCCATCCCAGGGATCCCATCCCATCCCAACCCATCCCATCCCATCCCATTCCAGGGATACCATCCCATCCCAGCTATCCCATCCCAGGGATTCCATCCCATCCCAGGGATCCCATTTCATCTGTTTCCATCCTTGGGATCCCATCCCATCCCATCGCATCCCATGGATCCAATCCCATCCCAACCCATCCCATCCCATGGATCCCATCCCATCCCAGGGATCCCATCCCATCCCATCCCAGGGATAGCATCCCATCCAATCCCATCCCACCCCATCCCATCCCATTCCATTCCAACCCATCCCATCCCATCCCATCCGATCCCATCCCATGCCGTCCCAGGGATCCCATCCCATCCCATCCCATCCCATCCCATCCCATCCCATCCCTTCCCATCCCATCCCATCCCATCCCATCCCATCCCATCCCATCCCAGGGATCCCATCGCATCCCAGGGATAACATCCCAGGGATTCCATCCCATCCCAGGGATCCCATCCCATACGAGGGATCACATTCCAGGGATCCCATCCGTAGGATCCCATCTCATCCCATCCCAGGGATCCAATCCCATCCCATCTCATCCCAGGGATCCCATAAGATCCCATCAAACGGTTCCCCACCCATCCCAACCCATCCCATCCCATGGATCCCACCCCAGGGATCCCATCCCATCCCATCCCATCCCATCCCATCCCATCCAGTCCCATCCCATCCCATCCCATCCCATCCCATCCCATCCCATCCCATCCCATCCCAATCATCCCTGCTATCTCATGCCAGGTATTCCATCTCATCCCAGGGATCCAATCCCAGGGATCCCATCCCCTCCCATCCCATCCCATCCCTTCCCATCCCATCCCATCCCATCCCAGGGATCCCATCCCATCCCAGGGATAACATCCCAGGGATCCCATCCCATGCCAGGGATCCCATGTCAGAGATCCCATCCCATCTCACAGATGCCATCCCAGGGATTCGATCATATCCCATCCCAGGAATCCCATTCCAGGGATCCCATCCCATCCCATCCCAGGGATCCCATCCCATCCCAGGGATCCCATCCCATCCCATCCAATCCCATCCGATCCCATCCCAGGTATCCCATCCCAGGGATCCCATCCCATGGCAGCGCAGGGGTCCCATCCCATCCCATAGCAGGGATCCCATCCCAGCCCATCTCATCCCAGGGATCCCATCCCAGCCCATCTCATCCCAGGGATCCCATGCCATCCCATCCCATCCCAGGCATCCCATCCCAGGGATCCTATCCCATCCCAGGGATCCCATCCCATGCCATCCCAGGGATCGCATCCCATCCCATCCAATCCCATCCCACCCCATCCCATCCCATTCCATCCCAACCCATCCCATCCTATCCCATTCGCATCCCATCCCATCCCATCCCAGGGATCACATCCCATCCCATCCCATCCCAGGGATCCCATCCCATCCAAACCCATCCCATCCCATCCCTTTCCAGGGATACCATCCCATCCCAGCTATCCCATCCCAGGGTTTCCATCCCATCCCGGGGATCCCATTTCATCTGTTCCCATCCCTGAGATCCCATCCCATCCCATCCCATGGATCCAATCCCATCCCAACCCATCCCATCACAGGGATCCCATTCCCTTCCCATCACAGGGATCCCATCCCATCCCATCCCATCCCATCCCATCCCATCCCAGGGATCCCAACCCATCCCAGGGATCCCATCCCATCCCAGGGATCCCATCCAATCCCAGGGATCCCATCCCATCCCATCCCATCCCATCCCATCCCATCCCATCCCAGGGATCCCATCCCATCCCATCCCATCCTATCCCATCCCATCCCTTCCCAGCCCATCCCATCCCTTCCCATCCCATACTATCCCATCACATCTCAACCCATCCCATCCCATCCCATTCCAGGGATACCACCCCATCCCAGCTATCCCATCCCAGGGATTCCATCCCATCCCAGGCATCCCATTTCATCTGTTCCCATCCCTGGGATGCCATCACATCCCATCCCATCCCATGGATCCAATCCCATCCCAACCCATCCCATCCCATGGATCCCATCCCATCCCAGGGATCCCATCCCATCCCATCCCAGGGATCCCATCCCATCCCATCCTATCCCATCCCATCCCATCCCATCCCAGAGATCCCAAACCATACCAGGGATCCCATACCATCCCAGGGATCCCATCCCATCCCAGCTATCCCATACCAGGGATTCCATCCCATCCCATCCCATCATAGGGATCCCATCCCATCCCAACCCATCCCATCCCATCCCATTCCAGGGATACCATCCCATCCCAGCTATCCCATCCCAGGGATTCCATCCCATCCCAGGGATCCCATTTCATCTGTTTCCATCCTTGGGATCCCATCCCATCCCATCGCATCCCATGGATCCAATCCCATCCCAACCCATCCCATCCCATGGATCCCATCCCATCCCAGGGATCCCATCCCATCCCTTCCCAGCCCATCCCTTCCCATCCCATCCCATCCCATCCCATCCCATCCCAGGGATCCCATCGCATCCCCGAGATCCCATCCCAGGGATTCCATCCCATCCCAGCGATCCCATCCCATACGAGGGATCACATTCCAGGGATCCCATCCGTAGGATCCCATCTCATCCCATCCCAGGGATCCAATCCCATCCCATCTCATCCCAGGGATCCCATAAGATCCCATCAAAGGGTTCCCAACCCATCCCAACCCATCCCATCCCATGGATCCCATCCCAGGGATCCCATCCCAGGGATCCCATCCCATCCCAGGGATAACATCCCAGGGATCCCATCCCCTCCCATCCCATCCCTTCCCATCCCATCCCATCCCAGGGATCCCATCCCATCCCAGGGATAACATCCCAGGGATCCCATCCCATGCCAGGGATCCCATGTCAGAGATCCCATCCCATCTCACGGATGCCATCCCAGGGATTCGATCCCATCCCATCCCATCCCAGGGATCCCATCCCATCTCAACCCATCCCATCCCATCCCATTCCAGGGATACCACCCCATCCCAGCTATCCCATCCCAGCGATTCCATCCCATCCCAGGGATCCCATTTCATCTGTTCCCATCCCTGGGATCCCATCCCATCCCATCCCATCCCATCCCATGGATCCAATCCCATCCCAACCCATCCCATCCCATGGATCCCATCCCATCCCAGTGATCCCATCCCATCCCAGGGATCGCATCCCATCCCATCCAATCCCATCCCACCCCATCCCATCCCATTCCATCCCATCCTATCCCATCCCATCCCATCCCATCCCATCACATCCCATCCCATCCCAGGGATCCCAACCCATCCCAGGGATCCCATCCCATCCCAGGGATCCCATCCAATCCCAGGGATCCCATCCCATGGCAGCGCAGGGGTCCCATCCCATCCCATAGCAGGGATCCCATCCCAGCCCATCTCTTCCCAGGGATCCCATCCCAGCCCATCTCATCCCAGGGATCCCATGCCATCCCATCCCATCCCAGGCATCCCATCCCAGGGATGCTATCCCATCCCAGGGATCCCATCCCATGCCATCCCAGGGATCGCATCCCATCCCATCCAACCCCATCCCACCCCATCCCATCCCATTCCATCCCAACCCATCCCATCCTATCCCATTCGCATCCCATCCCATCCCATCCCATCCCAGGGATCCCATCCCAGCCCATCTCATCCCAGGGATCCCATCCCATCCCATCCCATCCCATCCCATCCCATCCCATCCCATCCCATCCCAGGCATCCCATCCCAGGGATCCCATCCCATCCCAGGGATCCAATCCCATCCCAGCTATCCCATCCCAGGGATTCCACCCCATCCCAGGGATCCTATCCCATCTGTTCCCATCCCAGGTATCCTATCCCACCCCGTCCCATCCAAGGGATCCCATCCATTCCCAACCCAGGAATCCCATCCCTTCCCTTTCCAGGGATCCCATCCCATCCCACGGATCCCATCCCATCCCACAGATCCCATCCCATCCCAGGGATCCCATCCCAATCCAGGGATCCCATCCCATCACATCCCAGGGATCCCATCCCATCCCAGGGATCCCATCCCATCTCAGGGATCCCATCCCATCCCAGGGATCCCATCCCAATCCAGGGATCCCATCCCATCCCATCCCAGGGATCCCATCCCATCCCAGGGATCCCATCCCATCCCATCCCATCCCATCCCATCCTATCCCATCCCATCCCATCCCATCCCAGGGGTCCCAACCCATCCCAGGGATCCAATCCCATCCCAGTGATCCCATCCCATCCCAGCTATCCCACCCCAGGGATTCCATCCCATCCCGGGGATCCCATTTCATCTGTTCCCATCCCTGAGATCCCATCCCATCCCATCCCATGGATCCAATCCCATCCCAACCCATCCCATCCCAGGGATCCCATTCCCTTCCCAACACAGGGATCCCATCCCATCCCATCCCATCCCATCCCATCCCAGGGATCGCATCCCATCCCATCCAATCCCATCCCACCCCATCCCATCCCATTCAATCCCATCCCATCCCATGGATCCAGTCCCATCCCAACCCATCCCATCCCATGGATCCCATCCCATCCCAGGGATCCCATCCCATCCCATCCCAGGGATCGCATCCCATCCCATCAAATCCCATCCCATCCCATCCAATCCCATCCCACCCCATCCCATCCCATCCCTTCCCAGCCCATCCCATCCCTTCCCATCCCATCCCATCCCATCCCATCCCATCCCATCCCATCCCATCCCAGGGATCCCATCCCAGGGATCACATCCCAGGGATCCCATCCCATCCCGGGGATTTCATTTCACCTCTTCCCATCCCAGGGATCCCGTGCCATCCCATCCCAGGGATCCCATCCCATCCCAACCCATCCCATCCCATCCCAGGGATCCCATCCCATCCCAGGGATCCCATCCCATCCCATCCTATCCCATCCCATCCCTTCCCAGCCCATCCCATCCCTTCCTATCCCATACTATCCCATCCCATCTCAACCCATCCCATCCCATCCCATTCCAGGGATACCACCCCATCCCAGCTATCCCATCCCAGGGATTCCATCCCATCCCAGGGATCCCATTTCATCTGTTCCTATCCCTGGGATGCCATCCCATCCCATCCCATCCCATGGATCCAATCCCATCCCAACCCATCCCATCCCATGGATCCCATCCCATCCCAGGGATCCCATCCCATCCCATCCCAGGGATCCCATCCCATCCCATCCTATCCCATCCCATCCCATCCCAGAGATCCCAAACCATACCAGGGATCCCATACCATCCCAGCGATCCCATCCCATCCCAGCTATCCCATACCAGGGATTCCATCCCATCCCATCCCATCCCAGGGATCCCATCCCATCCCAGCTATCCCATCCCAGGGATTCCACCCCATCCCAGGGATCCTATCCCATCTGTTCCCATCCCAGGTATCCTATCCCACCCCGTCCCATCCAAGGGATCCCATCCATTCCCAACCCAGGAATCCCATCCCTTCCCTTTCCAGGGATCCCATCCCATCCCACGGATCCCATCCCATCCCACAGATCCCATCCCATCCCAGGGATCCCATCCCAATCCAGGGATCCCATCCCATCACATCCCAGGGATCCCATCCCATCCCAGGGATCCCATCCCATCTCAGGGATCCCATCCCATCCCAGGGATCCCATCCCAATCCAGGGATCCCATCCCATCCCATCCCATCCCAGGGATCCCATCCCATCCCATCCCATCCCATCCCAGGGGTCCCAACCCATCCCAGGGATCCAATCCCATCCCAGTGATCCCATCCCATCCCAGCTATCCCACCCCAGGGATTCCATCCCATCCCGGGGATCCCATTTCATCTGTCCCCATCCCAGGGATCCCATCCCATCCCATCCCAGGGATCCCATCCCATCCAAACCCATCCCATCCCATCCCTTTCCAGGGATACCATCCCATCCCAGCTATCCCATCCCAGGGTTTCCATCCCATCCCGGGGATCCCATTTCATCTGTTCCCATCCCTGAGATCCCATCCCATCCCATCCCATGGATCCAATCCCATCCCAACCCATCCCATCCCAGGGATCCCATTCCCTTCCCATCACAGGGATCCCATCCCATCCCATCCCATCCCATCCCATCCCATCCCATCCCATCCCATCCCATCCCATCCCATCCCAGGGATCCCAACCCATCCCAGGGATCCCATCCCATCCCAGGGATCCCATCCAATCCCAGGGATCCCATCCCATCCCATCCTATCCCATCCCATCCCATCCCATCCCATCCCATCCCATCCCAGAGATCCCAACCCATACCAGGGATCCCATCCCATCCCATCCCAGAGATCCCAACCCATACCAGGGATCCCATCCAATCCCAGGGATCCCATCCCATCCCATCCTATCCCATCCCATCCCATCCCATCCCATCCCATCCCATCCCAGAGATCCCAACCCATACCAGGGATCCCATCCCATCCCATCCCATCCCAGAGATCCCAACCCATACCAGGGATCCCATCCCATCCCAGGGATCCCATCCCATGGCAGCGCAGGGGTCCCATCCCATCCCATAGCAGGGATCCCATCCAAGCCCATCTCATCCCAGGGATCCCATCCCAGCCCATCTCATCCCAGGGATCCCATGCCATCCCATCCCATCCCAGGCATCCCATCCCAGGGATCGCATCCCATCCCATCCAATCCCATCCCACCCCATCCCATCCCATTCCATCCCAACCCATCCCATCCTATCCCATTCGCATCCCATCCCATCCCATCCCATCCCAGGGATCCCATCCCAGCCCATCTCATCCCAGGGATCCCATCCCATCCCATCCCATCCCATCCCATCCCATCCCATCACAGGCATCCCATCCCAGGGATCCAATCCCATCCCAAGGATTCCATCCCAGGGATCTCATACCATCCCAGGGATCCCATCCCATCCCAGGGATCCAATCCCATCCCAGCTATCCCATCCCAGGGATTCCACCCCATCCCAGGGATCCTATCCCATCTGTTCCCATCCCAGGTATCCTATCCCACCCCGTCCCATCCAAGGGATCCCATCCATTCCCAACCCTGGAATCCCATCCCTTCCCTTTCCAGGGATCCCATCCCATCCCACGTATCCCATCCCATCCCACAGATCCCATCCCATCCCAGGGATCCCATCCCAATCCAGGGATCCAATACCATCACATCCCAGGGATCCCATCCCATCCCAGGGATCCCATCCCATCTCAGGGATCCCATCCCATCCCAGGGATCCCATCCCAATCCAGGGATCCCATCCCATCCCATCCCAGGGATCCCATCCCATCCCAGGGATCCCATCCCATCCCATCCCATCCCATCCCATCCTATCCCATCCCATCCCATCCCATCCCATCCCATCCCATCCCAGGGGTCCCAACCCATCCCAGGGATCCAATCCCATCCCAGTGATCCCATCCCATCCCAGCTATCCCACCCCAGGGATTCCATCCCATCCCGGGGATCCCATTTCATCTGTCCCCATCCCAGGGATCCCATCCCATCCCATCCCAGGGATCCCATCCCATCCAAACCCATCCCATCCCATCCCTTTCCAGGGATACCATCCCATCCCAGCTATCCCATCCCAGGGTTTCCATCCCATCCCGGGGATCCCATTTCATCTGTTCCCATCCCTGAGATCCCATCCCATCCCATCCCATGGATCCAATCCCATCCCAACCCATCCCATCCCAGGGATCCCATTCCCTTCCCATCACAGGGATCCCATCCCATCCCATCCCATCCCATCCCATCCCATCCCATCCCATCCCATCCCAGGGATCGCATCCCATCCCATCCAATCCCATCCCAACCCATCCCATCCCATGGATCCCATCCCATCCCAGGGATCCCATCCCATCCCATCCCATCCCAGGGTTCGCATCCCATCCCATCAAATCCCATCCCATCCCATCCAATCCCATCCCACCCCATCCCATCCAATCCCTTCCCAGCCCATCCCATCCCTTCCCATCCCATCCCATCCCATCCCAGGGATCCCATCCCAGGGATCACATCCCAGGGATCCCATCCCATCCCGGGGATCCCATTTCATCTCTTCCCATCCCAGGGATCCCGTCCCATCCCATCCCAGGGATCCCATCCCATCCCAACCCATCACATCCCATCCCAGGGAACCCATCCCATCCCAGGGATCCCATCCCATCCCGTCCTATCCCATCCCATCCCTTCCCAGCCCATCCCATCCCTTCCCATCCCATACTATCCCATCCCATCTCAACCCATCCCATCCCATCCCATTCCAGGGATACCACCCCATCCCAGCTATCCCATCCCAGGGATTCCATCCCATCCCAGGGATCCCATTTCATCTGTTCCCATCCCTGGGATGCCATCCCATGCCATCCCATCCCATGGATCCAATCCCATCCCAACCCATCCCATCCCATGGATCCCATCCCATCCCAGGGATCCCATCCCATCCCATCCCATCCCAGGGATCCCATCCCATCCCATCCTATCCCATCCCATCCCATCCCAGAGATCCCAAACCATACCAGGGATCCCATACCATCCCAGGGATCCCATCCCATCCCAGCTATCCCATACCAGGGATTCCATCCCATCCCATCCCAGGGATCCCATCCCATCCCATCCAATCCCATCCCATCCCATCCCATCCCAGGGATCCCATACCAGAGATCCCATCCCATCCCCGGGTCCCCATCCCAGGGATTCCATCCCATCCCAACCCATCCCATCCCATGGATCCCATCCCATCCCAGTGATCCCATCCCATCCCATCCCAGGCATCGCATCCCATCCCATCCAATCCCATCCCACCCCATCCCATCCCATTCCATCCCATCCCATCCCATCCCATCCCATCCCATCCAATCCCATCCCATCCGATCCCATCCCATGCCGTCCCAGGGATCCCATCCCATCCCAGGGATCCCATCCCATCCCTTCCCAGCCCATCCCTTCCCATCCCATCCCATCTCATCCCAGGGATCCCATCGCATCCCCGGGATCCCATCCCAGGGATTCCATCCCATCCCAGGGATCCCATCCCATACGAGGGATCACATTCCAGGGATCCCATCCGTAGGATCCCATCTCATCCCATCCCAGGGATCCAATCCCATCCCATCTCATCCCAGGGATCCCATAAGATCCCATCAAACGGTTCCCATCCCATCCCAACCCATCCCATCCCATGGATCCCATCCCAGGGATCCCATCCCAGGGATCCCATACCATCCCAGGGATCCCATCCCATCCCATCCCATCCCATCCCATCCCATCCCATCCCATCCCATCCAGTCCCATCCCATCCCATCCAATCCCATCCCATCCCATCCCATCCCAGGGATCCCATCCCCTCCCATCCCATCCCTTCCCATCCCATCCCATCCCAGGGATCCCATCCCATCCCAGGGATAACATCCCAGGGATCCCATCCCATGCCAGGGATCCCATGTCAGAGATCCCATCCCATCTCACGGATGACATCCCAGGGATTCGATCCCATCCCATCCCATCCCAGGGATCCCATCCCATCTCAACCCATCCCATCCCATCCCATTCCAGGGATACCACCCCATCCCAGCTATCCCATTCCAGCGATTCCATCCCATCCCAGGGATCCCATTTCATCTGTTCCCATCCCTGGGATCCCATCCCATCCCATCCCATCCCATGGATCCAATCCCATCCCATCCCATCCCATCCCATGGATCCCATCCCATCCCAGTGATCCCATCCCATCCCAGGGATCGCATCCCATCCCATCCAATCCCATCCCACCCCATCCCATCCCATTCCATCCCATCCTATCCCATCCCATCCCATCCCATCCCATCCCATCCCATCCAATCCCATCCCAGGGATCCCAACCCATCCCAGGGATCCCATCCCATCCCAGGGATCCCATCCAATCCCAGGGATCCCATCCCATCCCATCCTATCCCATCCCATCCCATCCCATCCCATCCCATCCCATCCCAGAGATCCCAACCCATACCAGGGATCCCATCCCATACCATCCCATCCCAGAGATCCCAACCCATACCAGGGATCCCATCCCATCCCAGGGATCCCATCCCATCCCAGCTATCCCATCCCAGGGATTCCATCCCATCCCGGGGATCCCATTTCATCTGTTCCCATCCCAGGGATCCCATCGCATCCCATCCCAGGGATCCAATCCCATCCCATCTCATGCCAGGGATCCCATAAGATCCCATCAAACGGTTCCCCACCCATCCCAACCCATCCCATCCCATGGATCCCATCCCAGGGATCCCATCCCAGGGATCCCATACCATCCCAGGGATCCCATACCATCCCATCCCATCCCATCCCATCCCATCCCATCCCATCCCATCCAGTCCCATCCCATCCCATCCCATCCCATCCCATCCCATCCCATCCCATCCCATCCCATCCCATCCCATCCCTATCATCCCTGCTATCTCATGCCAGGTATTCCATCTCATCCCAGGGATCCCATCCCAGGGATCCCATCCCCTCCCATCCCATCCCTTCCCATCCCATCCCATCCCAGCGATCCCATCCCATCCCATCCCAACCCAATCATCCCTGCTATCTCATGCCAGGTATTCCATCTCATCCCAGGGATCCAATCCCAGGGATCCCACCCCCTCCCATCCCATCCCTTCCCATCCCATCCCATCCCAGGGATCCCATCCCATCCCAGGGATAACATCCCAGGGATCCCATCCCATGCCTGGGATCCCATGTCAGAGATCCCATCCCATCTCACAGATGCCATCCCAGGGATTCGAACCCATCCCATCCCAGGAATCCCATTCCAGGGATCCCATCCCATCCCATCCCAGGGATCCCATCCCATCCCAGGGATCCCATCCCATCCCAACCAATCCCATCCGATCCCATCCCAGGTATCCCATCCCAGGGATCCCATCCCGTGGCAGCGCAGGGGTCCCATCCCATCCCATAGCAGGGATCCCATCCCAGCCCATCTCATCCCAGGGATCCCATCCCAGCCCATCTCATCCCAGGGATCCCATGCCATCCCATCCCATCCCAGGCATCCCATCCCAGGGATCCTATCCCATCCCAGGGATCCCATCCCATGCCATCCCAGGGATCGCATCCCATCCCATCCAATCCCATCCCACCCCATCGCATCCCATTCCATCCCAACCCATCCCATCCTATCCCATTCGCATCCCATCCCATCCCATCCCAGGGATCCCATCCCAGCCCATCTCATCCCCGGGATCCCATCCCATCCCATCCCATCCCATCCCATCCCAGGCATCCCATCCCAGGGATCCAATCCCATCCCAGGGATTCCATCCCAGGGATCTTATACCATCCCAGGGATCCAATCCCATCCCAGCTATCCCATCCCAGGGATTCCACCCCATCCCAGGGATCCTATCCCATCTGTTCCCATCCCAGGTATCCTATCCCACCCCGTCCCATCCAAGGGATCCCATCCATTCCCAACCTAGGAATCCCATCCCTTCCCTTTCCAGGGATCCCATCCCATCCCACGGATCCCATCCCATCCCACAGATCCCATCCCATCCCAGGGATCCCATCCCAATCCAGGGATCCCATCCCATCCCATCTCAGGGATCCCATCCCGTCCCAGGGATCCCATCCCAATCCAGGGATCCCATCCCATCCCATCCCAGGGATCCCATCCCATCCCAGGGATCCCATCCCATCCCATCCCATCCCAGGGGTCCCAACCCATCCCAGGGATCCAATCCCATCCCAGGGATCCCATCCCATCCCAGCTATCCCACCCCAGGGATTCCATCCCATCCCGGGGATCCCATTTCATCTGTCCCCATCCCAGGGATCCCATCCCATCCCATCCCAGGGATCCCATCCCATCCAAACCCATCCCATCCCATCCCTTTCCAGGGATACCATCCCATCCCAGCTATCCCATCCCAGGGTTTCCATCCCATCCCGGGGATCCCATTTCATCTGTTCCCATGCCTGGGATCCCATCCCATCCCATCCCATGGATCCAATCCCATCCCAACCCATCCCATCCCAGGGATCCCATCCCTTCCCATCCCAGGGATCCCATCCCAGGGATCCCATCCCATCCCATCCCAGGGATCGCATCCCATCCCATCCAATCCCATCCCACCCCATCCCATCCCATTCAATCCCATCCCATCCCATGGATCCAGTCCCATCCCAACCCATCCCATCCCATGGATCCCATCCCATCCCAGGGATCCCATCCCATCCCATCCCATCCCATCCCATCCCATCCCAGGGATCGCATCCCATCCCATCAAATCCCATCCCATCCCATCCAATCCCATCCCACCCCATCCCATCCCATCCCATCCCTTCCCAGCCCATCCCATCCCTTCCCATCCCATCCCATCCCATCCCATCCCATCCCATCCCATCCCATCCCATCCCATCCCATCCCATCCCAATCATCCCTGCTATCTCATGCCAGGTATTCCATCTCATCCCAGGGATCCAATCCCAGGGATCCCATCCCCTCCCATCCCATCCCTTCCCATCCCATCCCATCCCAGCGATCCCATCCCATCCCATCCCATCCCATCCCAATCATCCCTGCTATCTCATGCCAGGTATTCCATCTCATCCCAGGGATCCAATCCCCGGGATCCCACCCCCTCCCATCCCATCCCTTCCCATCCCATCCCATCCCAGGGATCCCATCCCATCCCAGGGATAACATCCCAGGGATCCCATCCCATGCCTGGGATCCCATGTCAGAGATCCCATCCCATCTCACAGATGCCATCCCAGGGATTCGAACCCATCCCATCCCAGGAATCCCATTCCAGGGATCCCATCCCATCCCATCCCAGGGATCCCATCCCATCCCAGGGATCCCATCCCATCCCAACCAATCCCATCCGATCCCATCCCAGGTATCCCATCCCAGGGATCCCATCCCGTGGCAGCGCAGGGGTCCCATCCCATCCCATAGCAGGGATCCCATCCCAGCCCATCTCATCCCAGGGATCCCATCCCAGCCCATCTCATCCCAGGGATCCCATGCCATCCCATCCCATCCCAGGCATCCCATCCCAGGGATCCTATCCCATCCCAGGGATCCCATCCCATGCCATCCCAGGGATCGCATCCCATCCCATCCAATCCCATCCCACCCCATCGCATCCCATTCCATCCGAACCCATCCCATCCTATCCCATTCGCATCCCATCCCATCCCATCCCATCCCAGGGATCCCATCCCATCCCATCCCATCCCATCCCATCCCATCCCATCCCATCCCATCCCAGGCATCCCATCCCAGGGATCCAATCCCATCCCAGGGATTCCATCCCAGGGATCTTATACCATCCCAGGGATCCAATCCCATCCCAGCTATCCCATCCCAGGGATTCCACCCCATCCCAGGGATCCTATCCCATCTGTTCCCATCCCAGGTATCTTATCCCACCCCGTCCCATCCAAGGGATCCCATCCATTCCCAACCCAGGAATCCCATCCCTTCCCTTTCCAGGGATCCCATCCCATCCCACGGATCCCATCCCATCCCACAGATCCCATCCCATCCCAGGGATCCCATCCCAATCCAGGGATCCCATCCCATCCCATCTCAGGGATCCCATCCCGTCCCAGGGATCCCATCCCAATCCAGGGATCCCATCCCATCCCATCCCAGGGATCCCATCCCATCCCAGGGATCCCATCCCATCCCATCCCATCCCATCCCATCCCATCCCATCCCATCCCAGGGGTCCCAACCCATCCCAGGGATCCAATCCCATCCCAGGGATCCCATCCCATCCCAGCTATCCCACCCCAGGGATTCCATCCCATCCCGGGGATCCCATTTCATCTGTCCCCATCCCAGGGATCCCATCCCATCCCATCCCAGGGATCCCATCCCATCCAAACCCATCCCATCCCATCCCATCCCTTTCCAGGGATACCATCCCATCCCAGCTATCCCATCCCAGGGTTTCCATCCCATCCCGGGGATCCCATTTCATCTGTTCCCATCCCTGGGATCCCATCCCATCCCATCCCATGGATCCAATCCCATCCCAACCCATCCCATCCCAGGGATCCCATCCCTTCCCATCCCAGGGATCCCATCCCAGGGATCCCATCCCATCCCATCCCAGGGATCGCATCCCATCCCATCCAATCCCATCCCACCCCATCCCATCCCATTCAATCCCATCCCATCCCATGGATCCAGTCCCATCCCAACCCATCCCATCCCATGGATCCCATCCCATCCCAGGGATCCCATCGCATCCCATCCCATCCCATCCCAGGGATCGCATCCCATCCCATCAAATCCCATCCCATCCAATCCCATCCCACCCCATCCCATCCCTTCCCATCCCATCCAATCCCATCCCACCCCATCCCATCCCATTCCATCCCATCCCATCCCATCCCATCCCATCCCATCCCATCCCATCCGATCCCATCCCATGCCGTCCCAGGGATCCCATCCCATCCCAGGGATCCCATCCCATCCCTTCCCAGCCCATCCCATCCCTTCCCATCCCATCCCATCCCATCCCATCCCATCCCATCCCATCCCATCCCAGGGATCCCATCGCATCCCCGGGATCCCATCCCAGGGATTCCATCCCATCCCATACGAGGGATCACATTCCAGGGATCCCATCCGTAGGATCCCATCTCATCCCATCCCAGGGATCCAATCCCATCACATCTCATCCCAGGGATCCCATAAGATCCCATCAAACGGTTCCCAACCCATCCCAACCCATCCCATCCCATGGATCCCATCCCAGGGATCCCATCCCAGGGATCCCATACCATCCCAGGGATCCCATCCCATCCCATCCCATCCCATCCCATCCAGTCCCATCCCATCCCATCCAATCCCATCCCATCCCATCCCAGGGATCCCATCCCATGCCAGGGATCCCATGTCAGAGATCCCATCCCATCTCACGGATGCCATCCCAGGGATTCGATCCCATCCCATCCCATCCCAGGGATCCCATCCCATCTCAACCCATCCCATCCCATCCCATTCCAGGGATACCACCCCATCCCAGCTATCCCATCCCAGGGATTCCATCCCTTCCCATCCCAGGGATCCCATCCCATCCCATCCCATCCCATCCCATCCCAGGGATCGCATCCCATCCCATCCAATCCCATCCCACCCCATCCCATCCCATTCAATCCCATCCCATCCCATGGATCCAGTCCCATCCCAACCCATCCCATCCCATGGATCCCATCCCATCCCAGGGATCCCATCCCATCCCATCCCATCCCATCCCAGGGATCGCATCCCATCCCATCAAATCCCATCCCATCCCATCCAATCCCATCCCACCCCATCCCATCCCATCCCTTCCCAGCCCATCCCATCCCTTCCCATCCCATCCCATCCCATCCCATCCCATCCCTTCCCAGCCCATCCCATCCCTTCCCATCCCATCCCATCCCATCCCATCCCATCCCATCCCATCCCATCCCATCCCAATCATCCCTGCTATCTCATGCCAGGTATTCCATCTCATCCCAGGGATCCAATCCCAGGGATCCCATCCCCTCCCATCCCATCCCTTCCCATCCCATCCCATCCCAGGGATCACATCCCAGGGATCCCATCCCATCCCGGGGATCCCATTTCATCTCTTCCCATCCCAGGGATCCCGTCCCATCCCATCCCAGGGATCCCATCCCATCCCAGGGATCCCATCCAATCCCAGGGATCCCATCCCATCCCATCCTATCCTATCCCATCCCATCCCATCCTATCCCATCCCATCCCTTCCCAGCCCATCCCATCCCTTCCCATCCCATCCTATCCCATCCCATCTCAACCCATCCCATCCCATCCCATTCCAGGGATACCACCCCATCCCAGCTATCCCATCCCAGGGATTCCATCCCATCCCAGGGATCCCATTTCATCTGTTCCCATCCCTGGGATTCCATCCCATCCCATCCCATCCCATGGATCCAATCCCATCCCAACCCATCCCATCCCATGGATCCCATCCCATCCCAGGGATCCCATCCCATCCCATCCCAGGGATCGCATCCCATCCCATCCAATCCCATCCCACCCCATCCCATCCCATTCCATCCCATCCTATCCCATCCCATCCCATCCCATCTCATCCCATCCCATCCCATCCCATCCCATCCCATCCCATCCCATCCCAGAGATCCCAAACCATACCAGGGATCCCATCCCATCCCAGGGATCCCATCCCATCCCAGCTATCCCATACCAGGGATTCCATCCCATCCCATCCCATCCCAGGGATCCCATCCCAACCCATCCCATCCCATCCCATTCCAGGGATACCATCCCATCCCAGCTATCCCATCCCAGGGATTCCATCCCATCCCAGGGATCCCATTTCATCTGTTTCCATCCTTGGGATCCCATCCCATCCCATCGCATCCCATGGATCCAATCCCATCCCATCCAATCCCATCCCACCCCATCCCATCCCATTCCATCCCATCCCATCCCATCCCATCCCATCCCATCCCATCCCATCCCATCCCATCCCATCCCATCCCAGGGATCCCATCGCATCCCTTCCCAGCCCATCCCATCCCTTCCCATCCCATCCCATCCCATCCCATCCCATCCCATCCCATCCCATCCCATCCCATCCCAGGCATCCCATCCCAGGGATCCAATCCCATCCCTGGGATTCCATCCCAGGGATCTTATACCATCCCAGGGATCCAATCCCATCCCAGCTATCCCATCCCAGGGATTCCACCCCATCCCAGGGATCCTATCCCATCTGTTCCCATCCCAGGTATCCTATCCCACCCCGTCCCATCCAAGGGATCCCATCCATTCCCAACCCAGGAATCCCATCCCTTCCCTTTCCAGGGATCCCATCCCATCCCACGGATCCCATCCCATCCCACAGATCCCATCCCATCCCAGGGATCCCATCCCAATCCAGGGATCCCATCCCATCCCATCTCAGGGATCCCATCCCGTCCCAGGGATCCCATCCCAATCCAGGGATCCCATCCCATCCCATCCCAGGGATCCCATCCCATCCCAGGGATCCCATCCCATCCCATCCCATCCCATCCCATCCCATCCCAGGGGTCCCAACCCATCCCAGGGATCCAATCCCATCCCAGGGATCCCATCCCATCCCAGCTATCCCACCCCAGGGATTCCATCCCATCCCGGGGATCCCATTTCATCTGTCCCCATCCCAGGGATCCCATCCCATCCCATCCCAGGGATCCCATCCCATCCAAACCCATCCCATCCCATCCCATCCCTTTCCAGGGATACCATCCCATCCCAGCTATCCCATCCCAGGGTTTCCATCCCATCCCGGGGATCCCATTTCATCTGTTCCCATCCCTGGGATCCCATCCCATCCCATCCCATGGATCCAATCCCATCCCAACCCATCCCATCCCAGGGATCCCATCCCTTCCCATCCCAGGGATCCCATCCCAGGGATCCCATCCCATCCCATCCCAGGGATCGCATCCCATCCCATCCAATCCCATCCCACCCCATCCCATCCCATTCAATCCCATCCCATCCCATGGATCCAGTCCCATCCCAACCCATCCCATCCCATGGATCCCATCCCATCCCAGGGATCCCATCCCATCCCATCCCATCCCATCCCATCCCAGGGATCGCATCCCATCCCATCAAATCCCATCCCATCCCATCCCATCCAATCCCATCCCACCCCATCCCATCCCATCCCATCCCTTCCCAGCCCATCCCATCCCTTCCCATCCCATCCCATCCCATCCCATCCCATCCCATCCCATCCCATCCCATCCCAATCATCCCTGCTATCTCATGCCAGGTATTCCATCTCATCCCAGGGATCCAATCCCAGGGATCCCATCCCCTCCCATCCCATCCCTTCCCATCCCATCCCATCCCAGGGATCACATCCCAGGGATCCCATCCCATCCCGGGGATCCCATTTCATCTCTTCCCATCCCAGGGATCCCGTCCCATCCCATCCCAGGGATCCCATGCCATCCCAACCCATCCCATACCATCCCAGGGATCCCACCCCATCCCAGGGATCCTATCCCATCCCATCCCATCCTATCCCATCCCATCCCTTCCCAGCCCATCCCATCCCTTCCCATCCCATCCTATCCCATCCCATCTCAACCCATCCCATCCCATCCCATTCCAGGGATACCACCCCATCCCAGCTATCCCATCCCAGGGATTCCATCCCATCCCAGGGATCCCATTTCATCTGTTCCCATCCCTGGGATTCCATCCCATCCCATCCCATCCCATGGATCCAACCCCATCCCAACCCATCCCATCCCATGGATCCCATCCCATCCCAGGGATCCCATCCCATCCCATCCCAGGGATCGCATCCCATCCCATCCAATCCCATCCCACCCCATCCCATCCCATTCCATCCCATCCCATCCCAGAGATCCCATCCCATCCCATCCCATCCCATCCCATCCCATCCCATCCCAGGGATCCCATCCAATCCCATCCCATCCCATCCTATCCCATCCCATCCCATCCCATCCCATCCCATCCCATCCCAGAGATCCCAAACCATACCAGGGATCCCATCCCATCCCAGCTATCCCATACCAGGGATTCCATCCCATCCCATCCCAGGGATCCCATCCCATCCCAACCCATCCCATCCCATCCCATTCCAGGGATACCATCCCATCCCAGCTATCCCATCCCAGGGATTCCATCCCATCCCAGGGATCCCATTTCATCTGTTTCCATCCTTGGGATCCCATCCCATCCCATCGCATCCCATGGATCCAATCCCATCCCAACCCATCCCATCCCATGGATCCCATCCCATCCCAGGGATCCCATCCCATCCCATCCCAGGGATCGCATCCCATCCCATCCAATCCCATCCCACCCCATCCCATCCCATTCCATCCCATCCCATCCCATCCCATCCCATCCCATCCCATCCCATCCCATCCCATCCGATCCCATCCCATGCCGTCCCAGGGATCCCATCCCATCCCAGGGATCCCATCCCATCCCTTCCCAGCCCATCCCATCCCTTCCCATCCCATCCCATCCCATCCCATCCCATCCCATCCCATCCCATCCCATCCCATCCCAGGGATCCCATGGCATCCCCGGGATCCCATCCCAGGGATTCCATCCCATCCCATACGAGGGATCACATTCCAGGGATCCCATCCGTAGGATCCCATCTCATCCCATCCCAGGGATCCAATCCCATCACATCTCATCCCAGGGATCCCATAAGATCCCATCAAACGGTTCCCAACCCATCCCAACCCATCCCATCCCATGGATCCCATCCCAGGGATCCCATCCCAGGGATCCCATACCATCCCAGGGATCCCATCCCATCCCATCCCATCCCATCCCATCCAGTCCCATCCCATCCCATCCAATCCCATCCCATCCCATCCCAGGGATCCCATCCCATGCCAGGGATCCCATGTCAGAGATCCCATCCCATCTCACGGATGCCATCCCAGGGATTCGATCCCATCCCATCCCATCCCAGGGATCCCATCCCATCTCAACCCATCCCATCCCATCCCATTCCAGGGATACCACCCCATCCCAGCTATCCCATCCCAGGGATTCCATCCCTTCCCATCCCAGGGATCCCATCCCATCCCATCCCATCCCATCCCATCCCATCCCATCCCAGGGATCGCATCCCATCCCATCCAATCCCATCCCACCCCATCCCATCCCATTCAATCCCATCCCATCCCATGGATCCAGTCCCATCCCAACCCATCCCATCCCATGGATCCCATCCCATCCCAGGGATCCCATCCCATCCCATCCCATCCCAGGGATCGCATCCCATCCCATCAAATCCCATCCCATCCCATCCAATCCCATCCCACCCCATCCCATCCCATCCCTTCCCAGCCCATCCCATCCCTTCCCATCCCATCCCATCCCATCCCATCCCATCCCATCCCATCCCATCCCATCCCTTCCCATCCCATCCCATCCCATCCCATCCCATCCCATCCCATCTCAACCCATCCCATCCCATCCCATTCCAGGGATACCACCCCATCCCAGCTATCCCATCCCAGGGATTCCATCCCTTCCCATCCCAGGGATCCCATCCCATCCCATCCCATCCCATCCCAGGGATCGCATCCCATCCCATCCAATCCCATCCCACCCCATCCCATCCCATTCAATCCCATCCCATCCCATGGATCCAGTCCCATCCCAACCCATCCCATCCCATGGATCCCATCCCATCCCAGGGATCCCATCCCATCCCATCCCATCCCATCCCAGGGATCGCATCCCATCCCATCAAATCCCATCCCATCCCATCCAATCCCATCCCACCCCATCCCATCCCATCCCTTCCCAGCCCATCCCATCCCTTCCCATCCCATCCCATCCCATCCCATCCCATCCCTTCCCAGCCCATCCCATCCCTTCCCATCCCATCCCATCCCATCCCATCCCATCCCATCCCATCCCATCCCATCCCAATCATCCCTGCTATCTCATGCCAGGTATTCCATCTCATCCCAGGGATCCAATCCCAGGGATCCCATCCCCTCCCATCCCATCCCTTCCCATCCCATCCCATCCCAGGGATCACATCCCAGGGATCCCATCCCATCCCGGGGATCCCATTTCATCTCTTCCCATCCCAGGGATCCCGTCCCATCCCATCCCAGGGATCCCATCCCATCCCAGGGATCCCATCCAATCCCAGGGATCCCATCCCATCCCATCCTATCCTATCCCATCCCATCCCATCCTATCCCATCCCATCCCTTCCCAGCCCATCCCATCCCTTCCCATCCCATCCTATCCCATCCCATCTCAACCCATCCCATCCCATCCCATTCCAGGGATACCACCCCATCCCAGCTATCCCATCCCAGGGATTCCATCCCATCCCAGGGATCCCATTTCATCTGTTCCCATCCCTGGGATTCCATCCCATCCCATCCCATCCCATGGATCCAATCCCATCCCAACCCATCCCATCCCATGGATCCCATCCCATCCCAGGGATCCCATCCCATCCCATCCCAGGGATCGCATCCCATCCCATCCAATCCCATCCCACCCCATCCCATCCCATTCCATCCCATCCTATCCCATCCCATCCCATCCCATCTCATCCCATCCCATCCCATCCCATCCCATCCCATCCCATCCCATCCCAGAGATCCCAAACCATACCAGGGATCCCATCCCATCCCAGGGATCCCATCCCATCCCAGCTATCCCATACCAGGGATTCCATCCCATCCCATCCCATCCCAGGGATCCCATCCCAACCCATCCCATCCCATCCCATTCCAGGGATACCATCCCATCCCAGCTATCCCATCCCAGGGATTCCATCCCATCCCAGGGATCCCATTTCATCTGTTTCCATCCTTGGGATCCCATCCCATCCCATCGCATCCCATGGATCCAATCCCATCCCATCCAATCCCATCCCACCCCATCCCATCCCATTCCATCCCATCCCATCCCATCCCATCCCATCCCATCCCATCCCATCCCATCCCATCCCATCCCATCCCAGGGATCCCATCGCATCCCTTCCCAGCCCATCCCATCCCTTCCCATCCCATCCCATCCCATCCCATCCCATCCCATCCCATCCCATCCCATCCCATCCCAGGCATCCCATCCCAGGGATCCAATCCCATCCCTGGGATTCCATCCCAGGGATCTTATACCATCCCAGGGATCCAATCCCATCCCAGCTATCCCATCCCAGGGATTCCACCCCATCCCAGGGATCCTATCCCATCTGTTCCCATCCCAGGTATCCTATCCCACCCCGTCCCATCCAAGGGATCCCATCCATTCCCAACCCAGGAATCCCATCCCTTCCCTTTCCAGGGATCCCATCCCATCCCACGGATCCCATCCCATCCCACAGATCCCATCCCATCCCAGGGATCCCATCCCAATCCAGGGATCCCATCCCATCCCATCTCAGGGATCCCATCCCGTCCCAGGGATCCCATCCCAATCCAGGGATCCCATCCCATCCCATCCCAGGGATCCCATCCCATCCCAGGGATCCCATCCCATCCCATCCCATCCCATCCCATCCCATCCCAGGGGTCCCAACCCATCCCAGGGATCCAATCCCATCCCAGGGATCCCATCCCATCCCAGCTATCCCACCCCAGGGATTCCATCCCATCCCGGGGATCCCATTTCATCTGTCCCCATCCCAGGGATCCCATCCCATCCCATCCCAGGGATCCCATCCCATCCAAACCCATCCCATCCCATCCCATCCCTTTCCAGGGATACCATCCCATCCCAGCTATCCCATCCCAGGGTTTCCATCCCATCCCGGGGATCCCATTTCATCTGTTCCCATCCCTGGGATCCCATCCCATCCCATCCCATGGATCCAATCCCATCCCAACCCATCCCATCCCAGGGATCCCATCCCTTCCCATCCCAGGGATCCCATCCCAGGGATCCCATCCCATCCCATCCCAGGGATCCCATCCCATCCCATCCCATCCCATCCCATCCCAGGGATCGCATCCCATCCCATCAAATCCCATCCCATCCCATCCCATCCAATCCCATCCCACCCCATCCCATCCCATCCCATCCCTTCCCAGCCCATCCCATCCCTTCCCATCCCATCCCATCCCATCCCATCCCATCCCATCCCATCCCATCCCATCCCAATCATCCCTGCTATCTCATGCCAGGTATTCCATCTCATCCCAGGGATCCAATCCCAGGGATCCCATCCCCTCCCATCCCATCCCTTCCCATCCCATCCCATCCCAGGGATCACATCCCAGGGATCCCATCCCATCCCGGGGATCCCATTTCATCTCTTCCCATCCCAGGGATCCCGTCCCATCCCATCCCAGGGATCCCATGCCATCCCAACCCATCCCATACCATCCCAGGGATCCCACCCCATCCCAGGGATCCTATCCCATCCCATCCCATCCTATCCCATCCCATCCCTTCCCAGCCCATCCCATCCCTTCCCATCCCATCCTATCCCATCCCATCTCAACCCATCCCATCCCATCCCATTCCAGGGATACCACCCCATCCCAGCTATCCCATCCCAGGGATTCCATCCCATCCCAGGGATCCCATTTCATCTGTTCCCATCCCTGGGATTCCATCCCATCCCATCCCATCCCATGGATCCAACCCCATCCCAACCCATCCCATCCCATGGATCCCATCCCATCCCAGGGATCCCATCCCATCCCATCCCAGGGATCGCATCCCATCCCATCCAATCCCATCCCACCCCATCCCATCCCATTCCATCCCATCCCATCCCAGAGATCCCATCCCATCCCATCCCATCCCATCCCATCCCATCCCAGGGATCCCATCCAATCCCATCCCATCCCATCCTATCCCATCCCATCCCATCCCATCCCATCCCATCCCATCCCAGAGATCCCAAACCATACCAGGGATCCCATCCCATCCCAGCTATCCCATACCAGGGATTCCATCCCATCCCATCCCAGGGATCCCATCCCATCCCAACCCATCCCATCCCATCCCATTCCAGGGATACCATCCCATCCCAGCTATCCCATCCCAGGGATTCCATCCCATCCCAGGGATCCCATTTCATCTGTTTCCATCCTTGGGATCCCATCCCATCCCATCGCATCCCATGGATCCAATCCCATCCCAACCCATCCCATCCCATGGATCCCATCCCATCCCAGGGATCCCATCCCATCCCATCCCAGGGATCGCATCCCATCCCATCCAATCCCATCCCACCCCATCCCATCCCATTCCATCCCATCCCATCCCATCCCATCCCATCCCATCCCATCCCATCCCATCCCATCCCATCCGATCCCATCCCATGCCGTCCCAGGGATCCCATCCCATCCCAGGGATCCCATCCCATCCCTTCCCAGCCCATCCCATCCCTTCCCATCCCATCCCATCCCATCCCATCCCATCCCATCCCATCCCATCCCATCCCATCCCATCCCATCCCATCCCATCCCATCCCATCCCAGGGATCCCATGGCATCCCCGGGATCCCATCCCAGGGATTCCATCCCATCCCATACGAGGGATCACATTCCAGGGATCCCATCCGTAGGATCCCATCTCATCCCATCCCAGGGATCCAATCCCATCACATCTCATCCCAGGGATCCCATAAGATCCCATCAAACGGTTCCCAACCCATCCCAACCCATCCCATCCCATGGATCCCATCCCAGGGATCCCATCCCAGGGATCCCATACCATCCCAGGGATCCCATCCCATCCCATCCCATCCCATCCCATCCAGTCCCATCCCATCCCATCCAATCCCATCCCATCCCATCCCAGGGATCCCATCCCATGCCAGGGATCCCATGTCAGAGATCCCATCCCATCTCACGGATGCCATCCCAGGGATTCGATCCCATCCCATCCCATCCCAGGGATCCCATCCCATCTCAACCCATCCCATCCCATCCCATTCCAGGGATACCACCCCATCCCAGCTATCCCATCCCAGGGATTCCATCCCTTCCCATCCCAGGGATCCCATCCCATCCCATCCCATCCCATCCCATCCCATCCCAGGGATCGCATCCCATCCCATCCAATCCCATCCCACCCCATCCCATCCCATTCAATCCCATCCCATCCCATGGATCCAGTCCCATCCCAACCCATCCCATCCCATGGATCCCATCCCATCCCAGGGATCCCATCCCATCCCATCCCATCCCAGGGATCGCATCCCATCCCATCAAATCCCATCCCATCCCATCCAATCCCATCCCACCCCATCCCATCCCATCCCTTCCCAGCCCATCCCATCCCTTCCCATCCCATCCCATCCCATCCCATCCCATCCCATCCCATCCCATCCCATCCCTTCCCATCCCATCCCATCCCATCCCATCCCATCCCATCCCATCCCATCCCATCCCATCCCAATCATCCCTGCTATCTCATGCCAGGTATTCCATCTCATCCCAGGGATCCAATCCCAGGGATCCCATCCCCTCCCATCCCATCCCTTCCCATCCCATCCCATCCCAGGGATCACATCCCAGGGATCCCATCCCATCCCGGGGATCCCGTTTCATCTCTTCCCATCCCAGGGATCCCGTCCCATCCCATCCCAGGGATCCCATCCCATCCCAGGGATCCCATCCAATCCCAGGGATCCCATCCCATCCCATCCTATCCTATCCCATCCCATCCCATCCTATCCCATCCCATCCCTTCCCAGCCCATCCCATCCCTTCCCATCCCATCCTATCCCATCCCATCTCAACCCATCCCATCCCATCCCATTCCAGGGATACCACCCCATCCCAGCTATCCCATCCCAGGGATTCCATCCCATCCCAGGGATCCCATTTCATCTGTTCCCATCCCTGGGATTCCATCCCATCCCATCCCATCCCATGGATCCAATCCCATCCCAACCCATCCCATCCCATGGATCCCATCCCATCCCAGGGATCCCATCCCATCCCATCCCAGGGATCGCATCCCATCCCATCCAATCCCATCCCACCCCATCCCATCCCATTCCATCCCATCCTATCCCATCCCATCCCATCCCATCCCATCCCATCCCATCCCATCCCATCCCATCCCATCCCATCCTATCTCATCCCATCCCATCCCATCCCATCCCATCCCATCCCATCCCAGAGATCCCAAACCATACCAGGGATCCCATCCCATCCCAGGGATCCCATCCCATCCCAGCTATCCCATACCAGGGATTCCATCCCATCCCATCCCATCCCAGGGATCCCATCCCATCCCATCCCATCCCATCCCATTCCAGGGATACCACCCCATCCCAGCTATCCCATCCCAGGGATTCCATCCCATCCCAGGGATCCCATTTCATCTGTTCCCATCCCTGGGATCCCATCCCAGTGATCCCATCCCATCCCATCCCATGGATCCAATCCCATCCCAACCCATCCCATCCCATGGATCCCATCCCATCCCAGAGATCCCATCCCATCCCAGGGATCGCATCCCATCCCATCCAATCCCATCCCACCCCATCCCATCCCATCCCATCCCATCCCATCCCATCCCATCCCATCCCATCCCATCCCAGGGATCCCATCGCATCCCTTCCCAGCCCATCCCATCCCTTCCCATCCCATCCCAGGGATCCCATCCCATCCCTTCCCAGCCCATCCCATCCCTTCCCATCCCATCCCATCCCATCCCATCCCATCCCATCCCATCCCAGGGATCCCATCGCATCCCTTCCCAGCCCATCCCATCCCTTCCCATCCCATCCCATCCCATCCCATCCCATCCCATCCCATCCCATCCCAGGGATCCCATCGCATCCCCGGGATCCCATCCCAGGGATTCCATCCCATCCCAGGGATCCCATCCCATACGATGGATCACATTCCAGGGATCCCATCCGTAGGATCCCATCTCATCCCATCCCAGGGATCCAATCCCATCCCATCTCATCCCAGGGATCCCATAAGATCCCATCAAACGGTTCCCAACCCATCCCAACCCATCCCATCCCATGGATCCCATCCCAGGGATCCCATCCCAGGGATCCCATACCATCCCAGGGATCCCATCCCATCCCATCCCATCCCATCCCATCCAGTCCCATCCCATCCCATCCAGTCCCATCCCATCCCATCCCAGGGATCCCATCCCATGCCAGGGATCCCATGTCAGAGATCCCATCCCATCTCACGGATGCCATCCCAGGGATTCGATCCCATCCAATCCCATCCCAGGGATCCCATCCCATCTCAACCCATCCCATCCCATCCCATTCCAGGGATACCACCCCATCCCAGCTATCCCATCCCAGGGATTCCATCCCATCCCAGGGATCCCATTTCATCTGTTCCCATCCCTGGGATCCCATCCCATCCCATCCCATCCCATGGATCCAATCCCATCCCAGCCCATCTCATCCCAGGGATCCCATCCCATCCCATCCCATCCCATCCCATCCCATCCCAGGCATCCCATCCCAGGGATCCAATCCCATCCCAGGGATTCCATCCCAGGGATCTTATACCATCCCAGGGATACCACCCCATCCCAGCTATCCCATCCCAGGGATTCCATCCCATCCCAGGGATCCCATTTCATCTGTTCCCATCCCTGGGATCCCATCCCATCCCATCCCATCCCACGGATCCAATCCCATCCAAACCCATCCCATCCCATGGATCCCATCCCATCCCAGTGATCCCATCCCATCCCATCCCAGGGATCGCATCCCATCCCATCCAATCCCATCCCACCCCATCCCATCCCATTCCATCCCATCCTATCCCATCCCATCCCATCCCATCCCATCCCATCCCAGGGATCCCAACCCATCCCAGGGATCCCATCCCATCCCAGGGAACCCATCCAATCCCAGGGATCCCATCCCATCCCATCCCAGAGATCCCAACCCATACGAGGGATCCCATCCCATCCCAGGGATCCCATCCCATCCCAGCTATCCCATCCCAGGGATTCCATCCCATCCCGGGGATCCCATTTCATCTGTTCCCATCCCAGGGATCCCATCGCATCCCATCCCAGGGATCCAATCCCATCCCATCTCATCCCAGGGATCCCATAAGATCCCATCAAACGGTTCCCCACCCATCCCAACACATCCCATCCCATGGATCCCATCCCAGGGATCCCATCCCAGGGATCCCATACCATCCCAGGGATCCCATCCCATCCCATCCCATCCCATCCCATCCAGTCCCATCCCATCGCATCCCATCCCATCCCATCCCATCCCATCCCATCCCAGGGATCCCAACCCATCCCAGGGATGGCATCCCATCCCAGGGATCCCATCCAATCCCAGGGATCCCATCCCATCCCATCCTATCCCATCCCATCCCATCCCATCCCATCCCATCCCATCCCAGAGATCCCAACCCATACCAGGGATCCCATCCCATCCCAGAGATCCCAACCCATACCAGGGATCCCATCCCATCCCAGGGATCCCATCCCATCCCAGCTATCCCGTCCCCGGGATTCCATCCCATCCCGGGGATCCCATTTCATCTGTTCCCATCCCAGGGATCCCATCGCATCCCATCCCAGGGATCCAATCCCATCCCATCTCATCCCAGGGATCCCATAAGATCCCATCAAACGGTTCCCCACCCATCCCAACCCATCCCATCCCAGGGATCCCATCCCAGGGATCCCATCCCAGGGATCCCATCCCATCGCATTCCCATCCCATCCCATCCCATCCCATCCCATCCAGTCCCATCCCATCCCATCCCATCCCAATCATCCCTGCTATCTCATGCCAGGTATTCCATCTCATCCCAGGGATCCAATTCCAGGGATCCCATCCCCTCCCATCCCATCCCTTCCCATCCCATCCCATCCCAGGGATCCCATCCCATCCCATCCCATCCCATCCCATCCCATCCCATCCCATCCCATCCCATCCCATCCCAGGGATCCCATCGCATCCCCGGGATCCCATCCCAGGGATTCCATCCCATCCCAGGGATCCCATCCCATACGAGGGATCACATTCCAGGGATCCCATCCGTAGGATCCCATCTCATCCCATCCCAGGGATCCCATCCCATCCCATCCCATCCCAGAGATCCCAACCCATACCAGGGATCCCATCCCATCCCATCCCAGAGATCCCAACCCATACCAGGGATCTCATCCCATCCCAGGGATCCCATCCCATCCCAGCTATCCCATCCCAGGGATTCCATCCCATCCCGGGGATCCCATTTCATCTGTTCCCATTCCAGGGATCCCATCGCATCCCATCCCAGGGATCCAATCCCATCCCATCAAACGGTTCCCCACCCATCCCAACCCATCCCATCCCATGGATCCCATCCCAGGGATCCCATCCCAGGGATCCCATACCATCCCAGGGATCCCATCCCATCGCATTCCCATCCCATCCCATCCCATCCCATTCCAGGGATACCACCCCATCCCATCCCATCCCATCCCATCCCATCCCATCCCATCCCATCCCATCCCATCCCATCCCAATCATCCCTGCTATCTCATGCCAGGTATTCCATCTCATCCCAGGGATCCAATCCCAGGGATCCCATCCCCTCCCATCCCATCCCTTCCCATCCCATCCCATCCCAGGGATCCCATCCCATCCCATCCCATCCCATCCCATCCCATCCCATCCCAGGGATCCCATCGCATCCCCGGGATCCCATCCCAGGGATTCCATCCCATCCCAGGGATCCCATCCCATACGAGGGATCACATTCCAGGGATCCCATCCGTAGGATCCCATCTCATCCCATCCCAGGCATCCAATCCCATCCCATCTCATCCCAGGGATCCCATAAGATCCCATCAAACGGTTCCCAACCCATCCCAACCCATCCCATCCCATGGATCCCATCCCAGGGATCCCATCCCAGGGATCCCATACCATCCCAGGGATCCCATCCCATCCCATCCCATCCCATCCAGTCCCATCCCATCCCATCCAATCCCATCCCATCCCATCCCATCCCAGGGATCCCATCCCATCCCAGGGATAACATCCCAGGGATCCCATCCCCTCCCATCCCATCCCTTCCCATCCCAGGGATCCCATCCCATCCCAGGGATAACATCCCAGGGATCCCATCCCATGCCAGGGATCCCATCCCAGAGATCCCATCCCATCTCACGGATGCCATCCCAGGGATTCGATCCCATCCCATCCCATCCCAGGGATCCCATCCCATCTCAACCCATCCCATCCCATCCCATCCCATTCCAGGGATACCACCCCATCCCAGCTATCCCATCCCAGGGATTCCATCCCATCCCAGGGATCCCATTTCATCTGTTCCCATCCCTGGGATCCCATCCCAGTGATCCCATCCCATCCCATCCCATGGATCCAATCCCATCCCAACCCATCCCATCCCACCCCATCCCATCCCATTCCATCCCATCCTATCCCATCCCATCCCATCCCATCCCATCCCATCCCATCCCATCCCAGGGATCCCAACCCATCCCAGGGATCCCATCCCATCCCAGGGATCCCATCCAATCCCAGGGATCCCATCCCATCCCATCCCAGAGATCCCAACCCATACGAGGGATCCCATCCCATCCCAGGGATCCCATCCCATCCCAGCTATCCCATCCCAGGGATTCCATCCCATCCCGGGGATCCCATTTCATCTGTTCCCATCCCAGGGATCCCATCGCATCCCATCCCAGGGATCCAATCCCATCCCATCTCATCCCAGGGATCCCATAAGATCCCATCAAACGGTTCCCCACCCATCCCAACACATCCCATCCCATGGATCCCATCCCAGGGATCCCATCCCAGGGATCCCATACCATCCCAGGGATCCCATCCCAGGGATCCCATCCCAGGGATCCCATCCCATCCCATCCCATCCCATCCCATCCCATCCCATCCCATCCAGTCCCATCCCATCCCATCCCATCCCATCCCATCCCATCCCAGGGATCCCAACCCATCCCAGGGATGCCATCCCAACCCAGGGATCCCATCCAATCCCAGGGATCCCATCCCATCCCATCCTATCCCATCCCATCCCATCCCATCCCATCCCAGAGATCCCAACCCATCCCAGGGATCCCATCCCATCCCAGGGATCCCATCCCATCCCAGCTATCCCGTCCCAGGGATTCCATCCCATCCCGGGGATCCCATTTCATCTGTTCCCATCCCAGGGATCCCATCGCATCCCATCCCAGGGATCCAATCCCATCCCATCTCATCCCAGGGATCCCATAAGATCCCATCAAACGGTTCCCCACCCATCCCAACCCATCCCATCCCATGGATCCCATCCCAGGGATCCCATCCCAGGGATCCCATCCCATCGCATTCCCATCCCATCCCATCCCATCCCATCCCATCCAGTCCCATCCCATCCCATCCCATCCCAATCATCCCTGCTATCTCATGCCAGGTATTCCATCTCATCCCAGGGATCCAATTCCAGGGATCCCATCCCCTCCCATCCCATCCCTTCCCATCCCATCCCATCCCAGGGATCCCATCCCATCCCATCCCATCCCATCCCATCCCATCCCAGGGATCCCATCGCATCCCCGGGATCCCATCCCAGGGATTCCATCCCATCCCAGGGATCCCATCCCATACGAGGGATCACATTCCAGGGATCCCATCCGTAGGATCCCATCTCATCCCATCCCAGGGATCCCATCCCATCCCATCTCATACCAGGGATCCCATAAGATCCCATCAAACGGTTCCCAACCCATCCCAACCCATCCCATCCCATGGATCCCATCCCAGGGATCCCATCCCAGGGATCCCATACCATCCCAGGGATCCCATCCCATCCCATCCCATCCCATCCCATCCAGTCCCATCCCATCCCATCCAATCCCATCCCATCCCATCCCATCCCAGGGATCCCATCCCATCCCAGGGATAACATCCCAGGGATCCCATCCCCTCCCATCCCATCCCTTCCCATCCCATCCCATCCCAGGGATCCCATCCCATCCCAGGGATAACATCCCAGGGATCCCATCCCATGCCAGGGATCCCATGTCAGAGATCCCATCCCATCTCACGGATGCCATCCCAGGGATTCGATCCCATCCCATCCCAGGGATCCCATCCCATCTCAACCCATCCCATCCCATCCCATTCCAGGGATACCACCCCATCCCAGCTATCCCATCCCAGGGATTCCATCCCATCCCAGGGATCCCATTTCATCTGTTCCCATCCCTGGGATCCCATCCCATCCCATCCCATCCCATCCCATGGATCCAATCCCATCCCAACCCATCCCATCCCATGGATCCCATCCCATCCCAGTGATCCCATCCCATCCCATCCCAGGGATCCCAACCCATCCCAGGGATCCCATCCCATCCCATCCCAGGGATCCCATCCAATCCCAGGGATCCCATCCCATCCCATCCTATCCCATCCCATCCCATCCCATCCCATCCCATCCCATCCCATCCCATCCCATCCCAGAGATCCCAACCCATACCAGGGATCCCATCCCATCCCATCCCATCCCATCCCAGAGATCCCAACCCATTCCAGGGATCCCATCCCATCCCAGGGATCCCATCCCATCCCAGCTATCCCATCCCAGGGATTCCATCCCATCCCGGGGATCCCATTTCATCTGTTCCCATCCCTGGGATCCAATCCCATCCCATCTCATCCCAGGGATCCCATAAGATCCCATCAAACGGTTCCCCACCCTTCCCAAGCCATCCCATCCCATGGATCCCATCCCAGGGATCCCATCCCAGGGATCCCATACCATCCCAGGGATCCCATCCCATCCCATCCCATCCCATCCAGTCCCATCCCATCCCATCCCATCCCATCCCATCCCATCCCATCCCATCCCATCCCATCCCAATCATCCCTGCTATCTCATGCCAGGTATTCCATCTCATCCCAGGGATCCAATCCCAGGGATCCCATCCCCTCCCATCCCATCCCTTCCCATCCCATCCCATCCCAGGGATAACATCCCAGGGATCCCATCCCATGCCAGGGATCCCATCCCAGAGATCCCATCCCATCTCACGGATGCCATCCCAGGGATTCGATCCCATCCCATCCCATCCCAGGGATCCCATCCCATCTCAACCCATCCCATCCCATCCCATTCCAGGGATACCACCCCATCCCAGCTATCCCATCCCAGGGATTCCATCCCATCCCAGGGATCCCATTTCATCTGTTCCCATCCCTGGGATCCCATCCCATCCCATCCCATCCCATCCCATGGATCCAATCCCATCCCAACCCATCCCATCCCATGGATCCCATCCCAGTGATCCCATCCCATCCCATCCCAGGGATCGCATCCCATCCCATCCAATCCCATCCCACCCCATCCCATCCCATTCCATCCCATCCTATCCCATCCCATCCCATCCCATCCCATCCCATCCCATCCCATCCCATCCCAGGGATCCCAACCCATCCCAGGGATCCCATCCCATCCCAGGGATCCCATCCAATCCCAGGGATCCCATCCCATCCCATCCTATCCCATCCCATCCCATCCCATCCCATCCCATCCCATCCCATCCCAGAGATCCCAACACATACCAGGGATCCCATCCCATCCCATCCCATCCCAGAGATCCCAACCCATACCAGGGATCCCATCCCATCCCAGGGATCCCATCCCATCCCAGCTATCCCATCCCAGGGATTCCATCCCATCCCGGGGATCCCATTTCATCTGTTCCCATCCCAGGGATCCCATCGCATCCCATCCCAGGGATCCAATCCCATCCCATCAAACGGTTCCCCACCCATCCCAACCCATCCCATCCCATGGATCCCATCCCAGGGATCCCATCCCAGGGATCCCATACCATCCCAGGGATCCCATCCCATCGCATTCCCATCCCATCCCATCCCATCCCATCCAGTCCCATCCCATCCCATCCCATCCCATCCCATCCCATCCCATCCCATCCCAATCATCCCTGCTATCTCATGCCAGGTATTCCATCTCATCCCAGGGATCCAATCCCAGGGATCCCATCCCCTCCCATCCCATCCCTTCCCATCCCATCCCATCCCAGGGATCCCATCCCATCCCAGGGATAACATCCCAGGGATCCCATCCCATGCCAGGGATCCCATCCCAGAGATCCCATCCCATCTCACGGATGCCATCCCAGGGATTCGATCCCATCCCATCCCATCCCAGGGATCCCATCCCATCTCAACCCATCCCATCCCATCCCATTCCAGGGATACCACCCCATCCCAGCTATCCCATCCCAGGGATTCCATCCCATCCCAGGGATCCCATTTCATCTGTTCCCATCCCTGGGATCCCATCCCATCGCATCCCATCCCAGGGATCCAATCCCATCCCATCTCATCCCAGGGATCCCATAAGATCCCATCAAACGTTTCCCCACCCATCCCAACCCATCCCATCCCATGGATCCCATTCCAGGGATCCCATCCCAGGGATCCCATACCATCCCAGGGATCCCATCCCATCGCATTCCCATCCCATCCCATCCCATCCCATCCCATCCCATCCCATCCCATCCCATCCCATCCCATCCCATCCCAATCATCCCTGATATCTCATGCCAGGTATTCCATCTCATCCCAGGGATCCAATCCCAGGGATCCCATCCCCTCCCATCCCATCCCTTCCCATCCCATCCCATCCCAGGGATCCCATCCCATCCCATCCCATCCCATCCCAATCATCCCTGCTATCTCATGCCAGGTATTCCATCTCGTCCCAGGGATCCAATCCCAGGGATCCCATCCCCTCCCATCCCATCCCTTCCCATCCCATCCCATCCCTTCCCATCCCATCCCATCCCAGGGATCCCATCCCATCCCAGGGATAACATCCCAGGGATCCCATCCCATGCCTGGGATCCCATGTCAGAGATCCCATCCCATCTCACAGATGCCATCCCAGGGATTCGATACCATCCCATCCCAGGAATGCCATTCCAGGGATCCCATCCCATCCCATCCCAGGGATCCCATCCCATCCCAGGGATCCCATCCCATCCCATCCAATCCCATCCGATCCCATCCCAGGTATCCCATCCCAGGGATCCCATCCCATCCCACAGATCCCATCCCATCCCAGGGATCCCATCCCAATCCAGGGATCCCATCCCATCCCATCTCAGGGATCCCATCCCGTCCCAGGGATCCCATCCCAATCCAGGGATCCCATCCCATCCCATCCCAGGGATCCCATCCCATCCCAGGGATCCCATCCCATCCCATCCCATCCCATCCCATCCCATCCCATCCCAGGGATCCCATCCCATCCAAACCCATCCCATCCCATCCCATCCCTTTCCAGGGATACCATCCCATCCCAGCTATCCCATCCCAGGGTTTCCATCCCATCCCGGGGATCCCATTTCATCTGTTCCCATCCCTGGGATCCCATCCCATCCCATCCCATGGATCCAATCCCATCCCAACCCATCCCATCCCAGGGATCCCATCCCTTCCCATCCCAGGGATCCCATCCCAGGGATCCCATCCCATCCCATCCCAGGGATCGCATCCCATCCCATCCAATCCCATCCCACCCCATCCCATCCCATTCAATCCCATCCCATCCCATGGATCCAGTCCCATCCCAACCCATCCCATCCCATGGATCCCATCCCATCCCAGGGATCCCATCCCATCCCATCCCATCCCATCCCATCCCATCCCAGGGATCGCATCCCATCCCATCAAATCCCATCCCATCCCATCCAATCCCATCCCACCCCATCCCATCCCATCCCTTCCCAGCCCATCCCATCCCTTCCCATCCCATTCCATACCATCCCATCCCATCCCATCCCATCCCATCCCATCCCATCCCATCCCATCCCATCCCATCCCATCCCATCCCAATCATCCCTGCTATCTCATGCCAGGTATTCCATCTCATCCCAGGGATCCAATCCCAGGGATCCCATCCCCTCCCATCCCATCCCTTCCCATCCCATCCCATCCCAGGGATCACATCCCAGGGATCCCATCCCATCCCGGGGATCCCATTTCATCTCTTCCCATCCCAGGGATCCCGTCCCATCCCATCCCAGGGATCCCATGCCATCCCAACCCATCCCATACCATCCCAGGGATCCCATCCCATCCCAGGGATCCTATCCCATCCCATCCCATCCTATCCCATCCCATCCCTTCCCATCCCATCTCAACCCATCCCATCCCATCCCATTCCAGGGATACCACCCCATCCCAGCTATCCCATCCCAGGGATTCCATCCCATCCCAGGGATCCCATTTCATCTGTTCCCATCCCTGGGATTCCATCCCATCCCATCCCATCCCATGGATCCAATCCCATCCCAACCCATCCCATCCCATGGATCCCATCCCATCCCAGGGATCCCATCCCATCCCATCCCAGGGATCGCATCCCATCCCATCCAATCCCATCCCACCCCATCCCATCCCATTCCATCCCATCCCATCCCATCCCAGAGATCCCATCCCATCCCATCCCATCCCATCCCATCCCATCCCATCCCATCCTATCCCATCCCATCCCATCCCATCCCATCCCATCCCAGAGATCCCAAACCATACCAGGGATCCCATCCCATCCCAGCTATCCCATACCAGGGATTCCATCCCATCCCATCCCAGGGATCCCATCCCATCCCAACCCATCCCATCCCATCCCATTCCAGGGATACCATCCCATCCCAGCTATCCCATCCCAGGGATTCCATCCCATCCCAGGGATCCCATTTCATCTGTTTCCATCCTTGGGATCCCATCCCATCCCATCGCATCCCATGGATCCAATCCCATCCCAACCCATCCCATCCCATGGATCCCATCCCATCCCAGGGATCGCATCCCATCCCATCCAATCCCATCCCACCCCATCCCATCCCATCCCATCCCATTCCATCCCATCCCATCCCATCCCATCCCATCCCATCCCATCCGATCCCATCCCATGCCGTCCCAGGGATCCCATCCCATCCCAGGGATCCCATCCCATCCCTTCCCAGCCCATCCCATCCCTTCCCATCCCATCCCATCCCATCCCATCCCATCTCATCCCATCCCATCCCATCCCATCCCATCCCATCCCATCCCAGGGATCCCATGGCATCCCCGGGATCCCATCCCAGGGATTCCATCCCATCCCATACGAGGGATCACATTCCAGGGATCCCATCCGTAGGATCCCATCTCATCCCATCCCAGGGATCCAATCCCATCACATCTCATCCCAGGGATCCCATAAGATCCCATCAAACGGTTCCCAACCCATCCCAACCCATCCCATCCCATGGATCCCATCCCAGGGATCCCATCCCAGGGATCCCATACCATCCCAGGGATCCCATCCCATCCCATCCCATCCCATCCCATCCAGTCCCATCCCATCCCATCCCATCCCATCCCATCCCATCCCATCCCATCCCATCCCAGGGATCCCATCCCATGCCAGGGATCCCATGTCAGAGATCCCATCCCATCTCACGGACGCCATCCCAGGGATTCGATCCCATCCCATCCCATCCCAGGGATCCCATCCCATCTCAACCCATCCCATCCCATCCCATTCCAGGGATACCACCCCATCCCAGCTATCCCATCCCAGGGATTCCATCCCTTCCCATCCCAGGGATCCCATCCCATCCCATCCCATCCCATCCCATCCCCGGGATCGCATCCCATCCCATCCAATCCCATCCCACCCCATCCCATCCCATTCAATCCCATCCCATCCCATGGATCCAGTCCCATCCCAACCCATCCCATCCCATGGATCCAATCCCATCCCAGGGATCCCATCCCATCCCATCCCATCCCAGGGAACGCATCCCATCCCATCAAATCCCATCCCATCCCATCCAATCCCATCCCACCCCATCCCATCCCATCCCTTCCCAGCCCATCCCATCCCTTCCCATCCCATCCCATCCCATCCCATCCCATCCCATCCCATCCCATCCCATCCCATCCCATCCCTTCCCATCCCATCCCATCCCATCCCATCCCATCCCATCCCATCCCATCCCATCCCATCCCATCCCAATCATCCCTGCTATCTCATGCCAGGTATTACATCTCATCCCAGGGATCCAATCCCAGGGATCCCATCCCCTCCCATCCCATCCCTTCCCATCCCATCCCATCCCAGGGATCACATCCCAGGGATCCCATCCCATACCGGGGATCCCATTTCATCTCTTCCCATCCCAGGGATCCCGTCCCATCCCATCCCAGGGATCCCATCCCATCCCAGGGATCCCATCCAATCCCAGGGATCCCATCCCATCCCATCCTATCCTATCCCATCCCATCCCATCCTATCCCATCCCATCCCTTCCCAGCCCATCCCATCCCTTCCCATCCCATGGATCCCATCCCATCTCAACCCATCGCATCCCATCCCATTCCAGGGATACCACCCCATCCCAGCTATCCCATCCCAGGGATTCCATCCCATCCCAGGGATCCCATTTCATCTGTTCCCATCCCTGGGATTCCATCCCATCCCATCCCATCCCATGGATCCAATCCCATCCCAACCCATCCCATCCCATGGATCCCATCCCATCCCAGGGATCCCATCCCATCCCATCCCAGGGATCGCATCCCATCCCATCCAATCCCATCCCACCCCATCCCATCCCATTCCATCCCATCCTATCCCATCCCATCCCATCCCATCCCATCCCATCCCATCCCATCCCATCCCATCCTATCTCATCCCATCCCATCCCATCCCATCCCATCCCATCCCATCCCAGAGATCCCAAACCATACCAGGGATCCCATCCCATCCCATGGATCCCATCCCATCCCAGCTATCCCATACCAGGGATTCCATCCCATCCCATCCCATCCCAGGGATCCCATCCCAACCCATCCCATCCCATCCCATTCCAGGGATACCATCCCATCCCAGCTATCCCATCCCAGGGATTCCATCCCATCCCAGGGATCCCATTTCATCTGTTTCCATCCTTGGGATCCCATCCCATCCCATCGCATCCCATGGATCCAATCCCATCCCAACCCATCCCATCCCATGGATCCCATCCCATCCCAGAGATCCCATCCCATCCCAGGGATCGCATCCCATCCCATCCAATCCCATCCCACCCCATCCCATCCCATTCCATCCCATCCCATCCCATCCCATCCCATCCCATCCCATCCCATCCCATCCCATCCCATCCCATCCCAGGGATCCCATCGCATCCCTTCCCAGCCCATCCCATCCCTTCCCATCCCATCCCAGGGATCCCATCCCATCCCTTCCCAGCCCATCCCATCCCTTCCCATCCCATCCCATCCCATCCCATCCCATCCCATCCCATCCCATCCCATCCCATCCCATCCCAGGGATCCCATCGCATCCCTTCCCATCCCATCCCTTCCCATCCCATCCCATCCCATCCCATCCCATCCCATCCCATCCCAGGGATCCCATCGCATCCCCGGGATCCCATCCCAGGGATTCCATCCCATCCCAGGGATCCCATCCCATACGAGGGATCACATTCCAGGGATCCCATCCGTAGGATCCCATCTCATCCCATCCCAGGGATCCAATCCCATCCCATCTCATCCCAGGGATCCCATCCCAGGGATCCCATACCATCCCAGGGATCCCATCCCATCCCATCCCATCCCATCCCATCCAGTCCCATCCCATCCCATCCAATCCCATCCCATCCCATCCCAGGGATCCCATCCCATGCCAGGGATCCCATGTCAGAGATCCCATCCCATCTCACGGATGCCATCCCAGGGATTCGATCCCATCCAATCCCATCCCAGGGATCCCATCCCATCTCAACCCATCCCATCCCATCCCATCCCATTCCAGGGATACCACCCCATCCCAGCTATCCCATCCCAGGGATTCCATCCCATCCCAGGGATCCCATTTCATCTGTTCCCATCCCTGGGATCCCATCCCATCCCATCCCATCCCATGGATCCAATCCCATCCCAGCCCATCTCATCCCAGGGATCCCATCCCATCCCAGGGATCCCATCCCATCCCATCCCATCCCATCCCATCCCAGGCATCCCATCCCAGGGATCCAATCCCATCCCAGGGATTCCATCCCAGGGATCTTATACCATCCCAGGGATACCACCCCATCCCAGCTATCCCATCCCAGGGATTCCATCCCATCCCAGGGATCCCATTTCATCTGTTCCCATCCCTGGGATCCCATCCCATCCCATCCCATCCCACGGATCCAATCCCATCCAAACCCATCCCATCCCATGGATCCCATCCCATCCCAGTGATCCCATCCCATCCCATCCCAGGGATCGCATCCCATCCCATCCAATCCCATCCCACCCCATCCCATCCCATTCCATCCCATCCTATCCCATCCCATCCCATCCCATCCCATCCCAGGGATCCCAACCCATCCCAGGGATCCCATCCCATCCCACGTATCCCATCCAATCCCAGGGATCCCAACCCATCCCATCCTATCCCATCCCATCCCATCCCATCCCATCCCGTCCCAGAGATCCCAACCCATACCAGGGATCCCATCCCATCCCATCCCAGAGATCCCAACCCATACCAGGGATCCCATCCCATCCCAGGGATCCCATCCCATCCCAGCTATCCCATCCCAGGGATTCCATCCCATCCCGGGGATCCCATTTCATCTGTTCCCATTCCAGGGATCCCATCGCATCCCATCCCAGGGATCCAATCCCATCCCATCAAACGGTTCCCCACCCATCCCAACCCATCCCATCCCATGGATCCCATCCCAGGGATCCCATCCCAGGGATCCCATACCATCCCAGGGATCCCATCCCATCGCATTCCCATCCCATCCCATCCCATCCCATCCCGTCCCATCCCATCCCATCCCATCCCATCCCATCCCATCCCATCCCATCCCATCCCAATCATCCCTGCTATCTCATGCCAGGTATTCCATCTCATCCCAGGGATCCAATCCCAGGGATCCCATCCCCTCCCATCCCATCCCTTCCCATCCCATCCCATCCCAGGGATCCCATCCCATCCCATCCCATCCCATCCCATCCCATTCCATCCCAGGGATCCCATCGCATCCCCGGGATCCCATCCCAGGGATTCCATCCCATCCCAGGGATCCCATCCCATACGAGGGATCACATTCCAGGGATCCCATCCGTAGGATCCCATCTCATCCCATCCCAGGCATCCAATCCCATCCCATCTCATCCCAGGGATCCCATAAGATCCCATCAAACGGTTCCCAACCCATCCCAACCCATCCCATCCCATGGATCCCATCCCAGGGATCCCATCCCAGGGATCCCATACCATCCCAGGGATCCCATCGCATCCCATCCCATCCCATCCAGTCCCATCCCATCCCATCCAATCCCATCCCATCCCATCCCAGGGATCCCATCCCCTCCCATCCCATCCCTTCCCATCCCAGGGATCCCATCCCATCCCAGGGATAACATCCCAGGGATCCCATCCCATGCCAGGGATCCCATCCCAGAGATCCCATCCCATCTCACGGATGCCATCCCAGGGATTCGATCCCATCCCATCCCATCCCAGGGATCCCATCCCATCTCAACCCATCCCATCCCATCCCATCCCATTCCAGGGATACCACCCCATCCCAGCTATCCCATCCCAGGGATTCCATCCCATCCCAGGGATCCCATTTCATCTGTTCCCATCCCTGGGATCCCATCCCAGTGATCCCATCCCATCCCATCCCATGGATCCAATCCCATCCCAACCCATCCCATCCCACCCCATCCCATCCCATTCCATCCCATCCCATCCCATCCCATCCCATCCCATCCCATCCCATCCCATCCCATCCCATCCCATCCCAGGGATCCCAACCCATCCCAGGGATCCCATCCCATCCCAGGGATCCCATCCAATCCCAGGGATCCCATCCCATCCCATCCCAGAGATCCCAACCCATACGAGGGATCCCATCCCATCCCAGGGATCCCATCCCATCCCAGCTATCCCATCCCAGAGATTCCATCCCATCCCGGGGATCCCATTTCATCTGTTCCCATCCCAGGGATCCCATCGCATCCCATCCCAGGGATCCAATCCCATCCCATCTCATCCCAGGGATCCCATAAAATCCCATCAAACGGTTCCCCACCCATCCCAACACATCCCATCCCATGGATCCCATCCCAGGGATCCCATCCCAGGGATCCCATACCATCCCAGGGATCCCATCCCATCCCATCCCATCCCATCCCATCCCATCCAGTCCCATCCCATCCCATCCCATCCCATCCCATCCCATCCCATCCCATCCCATCCCATCCCATCCCATCCCAGGGATCCCAACCCATCCCAGGGATGCCATCCCATCCCAGGGATCCCATCCAATCCCAGGGATCCCATCCCATCCCATCCTATCCCATCCCATCCCATCCCATCCCATCCCAGAGATCCCAACCCATACCAGGGATCCCATCCCATCCCAGGGATCCCATCCCATCCCAGCTATCCCGTACCAGGGATTCCATCCCATCCCGGGGATCCCATTTCATCTGTTCCCATCCCAGGGATCCCATCGCATCCCATCCCAGGGATCCAATCCTATCCCATCTCATCCCAGGGATCCCATAAGATCCCATCAAACGGTTCCCCACCCATCCCAACCCATCCCATCCCATGGATCCCATCCCAGGGATCCCATCCCAGGGATCCCATCCCACCGCATTCCCATCCCATCCCATCCCATCCCATCCCATCCCATCCCATCCAGTCCCATCCCATCCCATCCCATCCCAATCATCCCTGCTATCTCATGCCAGGTATTCCATCTCATCCCAGGGATCCAATCCCAGGGATCCCATCCCCTCCCATCCCATCCCTTCCCATCCCATCCCATCCCAGGGATCCCATCCCATCCCATCCCATCCCATCCCATCCCATCCCATCCCAGGGATCCCATCGCATCCCCGGGATCCCATCCCAGGGATTCCATCCCATCCCAGGGATCCCATCCCATACGAGGGATCACATTCCAGGGATCCCATCCGTAGGATCCCATCTCATCCCATCCCAGGCATCCAATCCCATCCCATCTCATCCCAGGGATCCCATAAGATCCCATCAAACGGTTCCCAACCCATCCCAACCCATCCCATCCCATGGATCCCATCCCAGGGATCCCATCCCAGGGATCCCATACCATCCCAGGGATCCCATCGCATCCCATCCCATCCCATCCAGTCCCATCCCATCCCATCCAATCCCATCCCATCCCATCCCATCCCAGGGATCCCATCCCATCCCTTCCCAGCCCATCCCATCCCTTCCCATCCCATCCCATCCCATCCCATCCCATCCCATCCCATCCCATCCCATCCCATCCCATCCCATCCCATCCCATCCCAGGGATCCCATGGCATCCCCGGGATCCCATCCCAGGGATTCCATCCCATCCCATACGAGGGATCACATTCCAGGGATCCCATCCGTAGGATCCCATCTCATCCCATCCCAGGGATCCAATCCCATCACATCTCATCCCAGGGATCCCATAAGATCCCATCAAACGGTTCCCAACCCATCCCAACCCATCCCATCCCATGGATCCCATCCCAGGGATCCCATCCCAGGGATCCCATACCATCCCAGGGATCCCATCCCATCCCATCCCATCCCATCCCATCCCATCCAGTCCCATCCCATCCCATCCAATCCCATCCCATCCCATCCCAGGGATCCCATCCCATGCCAGGGATCCCATGTCAGAGATCCCATCCCATCTCACGGATGCCATCCCAGGGATTCGATCCCATCCCATCCCATCCCAGGGATCCCATCCCATCTCAACCCATCCCATCCCATCCCATTCCAGGGATACCACCCCATCCCAGCTATCCCATCCCAGGGATTCCATCCCTTCCCATCCCAGGGATCCCATCCCATCCCATCCCATCCCATCCCATCCCATCCCAGGGATCGCATCCCATCCCATCCAATCCCATCCCACCCCATCCCATCCCATTCAATCCCATCCCATCCCATGGATCCAGTCCCATCCCAACCCATCCCATCCCATGGATCCCATCCCATCCCAGGGATCCCATCCCATCCCATCCCATCCCAGGGATCGCATCCCATCCCATCAAATCCCATCCCATCCCATCCAATCCCATCCCACCCCATCCCATCCCATCCCTTCCCAGCCCATCCCATCCCTTCCCATCCCATCCCATCCCATCCCATCCCATCCCATCCCATCCCATCCCATCCCTTCCCATCCCATCCCATCCCATCCCATCCCATCCCATCCCATCCCATCCCATCCCAATCATCCCTGCTATCTCATGCCAGGTATTCCATCTCATCCCAGGGATCCAATCCCAGGGATCCCATCCCCTCCCATCCCATCCCTTCCCATCCCATCCCATCCCAGGGATCACATCCCAGGGATCCCATCCCATCCCGGGGATCCCGTTTCATCTCTTCCCATCCCAGGGATCCCGTCCCATCCCATCCCAGGGATCCCATCCCATCCCAGGGATCCCATCCAATCCCAGGGATCCCATCCCATCCCATCCTATCCTATCCCATCCCATCCCATCCTATCCCATCCCATCCCTTCCCAGCCCATCCCATCCCTTCCCATCCCATCCTATCCCATCCCATCTCAACCCATCCCATCCCATCCCATTCCAGGGATACCACCCCATCCCAGCTATCCCATCCCAGGGATTCCATCCCATCCCAGGGATCCCATTTCATCTGTTCCCATCCCTGGGATTCCATCCCATCCCATCCCATCCCATGGATCCAATCCCATCCCAACCCATCCCATCCCATGGATCCCATCCCATCCCAGGGATCCCATCCCATCCCATCCCAGGGATCGCATCCCATCCCATCCAATCCCATCCCACCCCATCCCATCCCATTCCATCCCATCCTATCCCATCCCATCCCATCCCATCCCATCCCATCCCATCCCATCCCATCCCATCCCATCCCATCCCATCCCATCCCATCCCATCCCATCCTATCTCATCCCATCCCATCCCATCCCATCCCATCCCATCCCATCCCATCCCAGAGATCCCAAACCATACCAGGGATCCCATCCCATCCCAGGGATCCCATCCCATCCCAGCTATCCCATACCAGGGATTCCATCCCATCCCATCCCATCCCAGGGATCCCATCCCATCCCATCCCATCCCATCCCATTCCAGGGATACCACCCCATCCCAGCTATCCCATCCCAGGGATTCCATCCCATCCCAGGGATCCCATTTCATCTGTTCCCATCCCTGGGATCCCATCCCAGTGATCCCATCCCATCCCATCCCATGGATCCAATCCCATCCCAACCCATCCCATCCCATGGATCCCATCCCATCCCAGAGATCCCATCCCATCCCAGGGATCGCATCCCATCCCATCCAATCCCATCCCACCCCATCCCATCCCATCCCATCCCATCCCATCCCATCCCATCCCATCCCAGGGATCCCATCGCATCCCTTCCCAGCCCATCCCATCCCTTCCCATCCCATCCCAGGGATCCCATCCCATCCCTTCCCAGCCCATCCCATCCCTTCCCATCCCATCCCATCCCATCCCATCCCATCCCATCCCATCCCAGGGATCCCATCGCATCCCTTCCCAGCCCATCCCATCCCTTCCCATCCCATCCCATCCCATCCCATCCCATCCCATCCCATCCCAGGGATCCCATCGCATCCCCGGGATCCCATCCCAGGGATTCCATCCCATCCCAGGGATCCCATCGCATCCCTTCCCAGCCCATCCCATCCCTTCCCATCCCATCCCATCCCATCCCATCCCATCTCATCCCATCCCAGGGATCCAATCCCATCCCATCTCATCCCAGGGATCCCATAAGATCCCATCAAACGGTTCCCAACCCATCCCAACCCATCCCATCCCATGGATCCCATCCCAGGGATCCCATCCCAGGGATCCCATACCATCCCAGGGATCCCATCCCATCCCATCCCATCCCATCCCATCCCATCCAGTCCCATCCCATCCCATCCAGTCCCATCCCATCCCATCCCAGGGATCCCATCCCATGCCAGGGATCCCATGTCAGAGATCCCATCCCATCTCACGGATGCCATCCCAGGGATTCGATCCCATCCAATCCCATCCCAGGGATCCCATCCCATCTCAACCCATCCCATCCCATCCCATTCCAGGGATACCACCCCATCCCAGCTATCCCATCCCAGGGATTCCATCCCATCCCAGGGATCCCATTTCATCTGTTCCCATCCCTGGGATCCCATCCCATCCCATCCCATCCCATGGATCCAATCCCATCCCAGCCCATCTCATCCCAGGGATCCCATCCCATCCCATCCCATCCCATCCCATCCCATCCCAGGCATCCCATCCCAGGGATCCAATCCCATCCCAGGGATTCCATCCCAGGGATCTTATACCATCCCAGGGATACCACCCCATCCCAGCTATCCCATCCCAGGGATTCCATCCCATCCCAGGGATCCCATTTCATCTATTCCCATCCCTGGGATCCCATCCCATCCCATCCCATCCCACGGATCCAATCCCATCCAAACCCATCCCATCCCATGGATCCCATCCCATCCCAGTGATCCCATCCCATCCCATCCCAGGGATCGCATCCCATCCCATCCAATCCCATCCCACCCCATCCCATCCCATTCCATCCCATCCTATCCCATCCCATCCCATCCCATCCCATCCCAGGGATCCCAACCCATCCCAGGGATCCCATCCCATCCCAGGGAACCCATCCAATCCCAGGGATCCCATCCCATCCCATCCCAGAGATCCCAACCCATACGAGGGATCCCATCCCATCCCAGGGATCCCATCCCATCCCAGCTATCCCATCCCAGGGATTCCATCCCATCCCGGGGATCCCATTTCATCTGTTCCCATCCCAGGGATCCCATCGCATCCCATCCCAGGGATCCAATCCCATCCCATCTCATCCCAGGGATCCCATAAGATCCCATCAAACGGTTCCCCACCCATCCCAACACATCCCATCCCATGGATCCCATCCCAGGGATCCCATCCCAGGGATCCCATACCATCCCAGGGATCCCATCCCATCCCATCCCATCCCATCCCATCCAGTCCCATCCCATCCCATCCCATCCCATCCCATCCCATCCCATCCCATCCCATCCCATCCCAGGGATCCCAACCCATCCCAGGGATGCCATCCCATCCCAGGGATCCCATCCAATCCCAGGGATCCCATCCCATCCCATCCTATCCCATCCCATCCCATCCCATCCCATCCCATCCCATCCCAGAGATCCCAACCCATACCAGGGATCCCAACCCATCCCAGAGATCCCAACCCATACCAGGGATCCCATCCCATCCCAGGGATCCCATCCCATCCCAGCTATCCCGTCCCCGGGATTCCATCCCATCCCGGGGATCCCATTTCATCTGTTCCCATCCCAGGGATCCCATCGCATCCCATCCCAGGGATCCAATCCCATCCCATCTCATCCCAGGGATCCCATAAGATCCCATCAAACGGTTCCCCACCCATCCCAACCCATCCCATCCCAGGGATCCCATCCCAGGGATCCCATCCCAGGGATCCCATCCCATCGCATTCCCATCCCATCCCATCCCATCCCATCCAGTCCCATCCCATCCCATCCCATCCCAATCATCCCTGCTATCTCATGCCAGGTATTCCATCTCATCCCAGGGATCCAATTCCAGGGATCCCATCCCCTCCCATCCCATCCCTTCCCATCCCATCCCATCCCAGGGATCCCATCCCATCCCATCCCATCCCATCCCATCCCATCCCATCCCAGGGATCCCATCGCATCCCCGGGATCCCATCCCAGGGATTCCATCCCATCCCAGGGATCCCATCCCATACGAGGGATCACATTCCAGGGATCCCATCCGTAGGATCCCATCTCATCCCATCCCAGGGATCCCATCCCATCCCATCCCATCCCAGAGATCCCAACCCATACCAGGGATCCCATCCCATCCCATCCCAGAGATCCCAACCCATACCAGGGATCTCATCCCATCCCAGGGATCCCATCCCATCCCAGCTATCCCATCCCAGGGATTCCATCCCATCCCGGGGATCCCATTTCATCTGTTCCCATTCCAGGGATCCCATCGCATCCCATCCCAGGGATCCAATCCCATCCCATCAAACGGTTCCCCACCCATCCCAACCCATCCCATCCCATGGATCCCATCCCAGGGATCCCATCCCAGGGATCCCATACCATCCCAGGGATCCCATCCCATCGCATTCCCATCCCATCCCATCCCATCCCATTCCAGGGATACCACCCCATCCCATCCCATCCCATCCCATCCCATCCCATCCCATCCCATCCCATCCCATCCCATCCCATCCCAATCATCCCTGCTATCTCATGCCAGGTATTCCATCTCATCCCAGGGATCCAATCCCAGGGATCCCATCCCCTCCCATCCCATCCCTTCCCATCCCATCCCATCCCAGGGATCCCATCCCATCCCATCCCATCCCATCCCATCCCATCCCATCCCAGGGATCCCATCGCATCCCCGGGATCCCATCCCAGGGATTCCATCCCATCCCAGGGATCCCATCCCATACGAGGGATCACATTCCAGGGATCCCATCCGTAGGATCCCATCTCATCCCATCCCAGGCATCCAATCCCATCCCATCTCATCCCAGGGATCCCATAAGATCCCATCAAACGGTTCCCAACCCATCCCAACCCATCCCATCCCATGGATCCCATCCCAGGGATCCCATCCCAGGGATCCCATACCATCCCAGGGATCCCATCCCATCCCATCCCATCCCATCCAGTCCCATCCCATCCCATCCAATCCCATCCCATCCCATCCCAGGGATCCCATCCCATCCCAGGGATAACATCCCAGGGATCCCATCCCCTCCCATCCCATCCCTTCCCATCCCAGGGATCCCATCCCATCCCAGGGATAACATCCCAGGGATCCCATCCCATGCCAGGGATCCCATCCCAGAGATCCCATCCCATCTCACGGATGCCATCCCAGGGATTCGATCCCATCCCATCCCAGGGATCCCATCCCATCTCAACCCATCCCATCCCATCCCATCCCATTCCAGGGATACCACCCCATCCCAGCTATCCCATCCCAGGGATTCCATCCCATCCCAGGGATCCCATTTCATCTGTTCCCATCCCTGGGATCCCATCCCAGTGATCCCATCCCATCCCATCCCATGGATCCAATCCCATCCCAACCCATCCCATCCCACCCCATCCCATCCCATTCCATCCCATCCTATCCCATCCCATCCCATCCCATCCCATCCCATCCCATCCCAGGGATCCCAACCCATCCCAGGGATCCCATCCCATCCCAGGGATCCCATCCAATCCCAGGGATCCCATCCCATCCCATCCCAGAGATCCCAACCCATACGAGGGATCCCATCCCATCCCAGGGATCCCATCCCATCCCAGCTATCCCATCCCAGGGATTCCATCCCATCCCGGGGATCCCATTTCATCTGTTCCCATCCCAGGGATCCCATCGCATCCCATCCCAGGGATCCAATCCCATCCCATCTCATCCCAGGGATCCCATAAGATCCCATCAAACGGTTCCCCACCCATCCCAACACATCCCATCCCATGGATCCCATCCCAGGGATCCCATCCCAGGGATCCCATACCATCCCAGGGATCCCATCCCAGGGATCCCATCCCATCCCATCCCATCCCATCCCATCCCATCCCATCCCATCCCATCCAGTCCCATCCCATCCCATCCCATCCCATCCCATCCCATCCCAGGGATCCCAACCCATCCCAGGGATGCCATCCCAACCCAGGGATCCCATCCAATCCCAGGGATCCCATCCCATCCCATCCTATCCCATCCCATCCCATCCCATCCCATCCCAGAGATCCCAACCCATCCCAGGGATCCCATCCCATCCCAGGGATCCCATCCCATCCCAGCTATCCCGTCCCAGGGATTCCATCCCATCCCGGGGATCCCATTTCATCTGTTCCCATCCCAGGGATCCCATCGCATCCCATCCCAGGGATCCAATCCCATCCCATCTCATCCCAGGGATCCCATAAGATCCCATCAAACGGTTCCCCACCCATCCCAACCCATCCCATCCCATGGATCCCATCCCAGGGATCCCATCCCAGGGATCCCATCCCATCGCATTCCCATCCCATCCCATCCCATCCCATCCCATCCCATCCAGTCCCATCCCATCCCATCCCATCCCATCCCAATCATCCCTGCTATCTCATGCCAGGTATTCCATCTCATCCCAGGGATCCAATTCCAGGGATCCCATCCCCTCCCATCCCATCCCTTCCCATCCCATCCCATCCCAGGGATCCCATCCCATCCCATCCCATCCCATCCCATCCCATCCCAGGGATCCCATCGCATCCCCGGGATCCCATCCCAGGGATTCCATCCCATCCCAGGGATCCCATCCCATACGAGGGATCACATTCCAGGGATCCCATCCGTAGGATCCCATCTCATCCCATCCCAGGGATCCCATCCCATCCCATCTCATACCAGGGATCCCATAAGATCCCATCAAACGGTTCCCAACCCATCCCAACCCATCCCATCCCATGGATCCCATCCCAGGGATCCCATCCCAGGGATCCCATACCATCCCAGGGATCCCATCCCATCCCATCCCATCCCATCCCATCCAGTCCCATCCCATCCCATCCAATCCCATCCCATCCCATCCCATCCCATCCCATCCCAGGGATCCCATCCCATCCCAGGGATAACATCCCAGGGATCCCATCCCCTCCCATCCCATCCCTTCCCATCCCATCCCATCCCAGGGATCCCATCCCATCCCAGGGATAACATCCCAGGGATCCCATCCCATGCCAGGGATCCCATGTCAGAGATCCCATCCCATCTCACGGATGCCATCCCAGGGATTCGATCCCATCCCATCCCAGGGATCCCATCCCATCTCAACCCATCCCATCCCATCCCATTCCAGGGATACCACCCCATCCCAGCTATCCCATCCCAGGGATTCCATCCCATCCCAGGGATCCCATTTCATCTGTTCCCATCCCTGGGATCCCATCCCATCCCATCCCATCCCATCCCATGGATCCAATCCCATCCCAACCCATCCCATCCCATGGATCCCATCCCATCCCAGTGATCCCATCCCATCCCATCCCAGGGATCCCAACCCATCCCAGGGATCCCATCCCATCCCATCCCAGGGATCCCATCCAATCCCAGGGATCCCATCCCATCCCATCCTATCCCATCCCATCCCATCCCATCCCATCCCATCCCATCCCATCCCAGAGATCCCAACCCATACCAGGGATCCCATCCCATCCCATCCCATCCCATCCCAGAGATCCCAACCCATTCCAGGGATCCCATCCCATCCCAGGGATCCCATCCCATCCCAGCTATCCCATCCCAGGGATTCCATCCCATCCCGGGGATCCCATTTCATCTGTTCCCATCCCTGGGATCCAATCCCATCCCATCTCATCCCAGGGATCCCATAAGATCCCATCAAACGGTTCCCCACCCTTCCCAAGCCATCCCATCCCATGGATCCCATCCCAGGGATCCCATCCCAGGGATCCCATACCATCCCAGGGATCCCATCCCATCCCATCCCATCCCATCCAGTCCCATCCCATCCCATCCCATCCCATCCCATCCCATCCCATCCCATCCCATCCCATCCCAATCATCCCTGCTATCTCATGCCAGGTATTCCATCTCATCCCAGGGATCCAATCCCAGGGATCCCATCCCCTCCCATCCCATCCCTTCCCATCCCATCCCATCCCAGGGATAACATCCCAGGGATCCCATCCCATGCCAGGGATCCCATCCCAGAGATCCCATCCCATCTCACGGATGCCATCCCAGGGATTCGATCCCATCCCATCCCATCCCAGGGATCCCATCCCATCTCAACCCATCCCATCCCATCCCATTCCAGGGATACCACCCCATCCCAGCTATCCCATCCCAGGGATTCCATCCCATCCCAGGGATCCCATTTCATCTGTTCCCATCCCTGGGATCCCATCCCATCCCATCCCATCCCATCCCATGGATCCAATCCCATCCCAACCCATCCCATCCCATGGATCCCATCCCATCCCAGTGATCCCATCCCATCCCATCCCAGGGATCGCATCCCATCCCATCCAATCCCATCCCACCCCATCCCATCCCATTCCATCCCATCCTATCCCATCCCATCCCATCCCATCCCATCCCATCCCATCCCATCCCATCCCAGGGATCCCAACCCATCCCAGGGATCCCATCCCATCCCAGGGATCCCATCCAATCCCAGGGATCCCATCCCATCCCATCCTATCCCATCCCATCCCATCCCATCCCATCCCATCCCATCCCATCCCATCCCATCCCAGAGATCCCAACACATACCAGGGATCCCATCCCATCCCATCCCATCCCAGAGATCCCAACCCATACCAGGGATCCCATCCCATCCCAGGGATCCCATCCCATCCCAGCTATCCCATCCCAGGGATTCCATCCCATCCCGGGGATCCCATTTCATCTGTTCCCATCCCAGGGATCCCATCGCATCCCATCCCAGGGATCCAATCCCATCCCATCAAACGGTTCCCCACCCATCCCAACCCATCCCATCCCATGGATCCCATCCCAGGGATCCCATCCCAGGGATCCCATACCATCCCAGGGATCCCATCCCATCGCATTCCCATCCCATCCCATCCCATCCCATCCAGTCCCATCCCATCCCATCCCATCCCATCCCATCCCATCCCATCCCATCCCATCCCAATCATCCCTGCTATCTCATGCCAGGTATTCCATCTCATCCCAGGGATCCAATCCCAGGGATCCCATCCCCTCCCATCCCATCCCTTCCCATCCCATCCCATCCCAGAGATCCCATCCCATCTCACGGATGCCATCCCAGGGATTCGATCCCATCCCATCCCATCCCAGGGATCCCATCCCATCTCAACCCATCCCATCCCATCCCATTCCAGGGATACCACCCCATCCCAGCTATCCCATCCCAGGGATTCCATCCCATCCCAGGGATCCCATTTCATCTGTTCCCATCCCTGGGATCCCATCCCATCGCATCCCATCCCAGGGATCCAATCCCATCCCATCTCATCCCAGGGATCCCATAAGATCCCATCAAACGTTTCCCCACCCATCCCAACCCATCCCATCCCATGGATCCCATTCCAGGGATCCCATCCCAGGGATCCCATACCATCCCAGGGATCCCATCCCATCGCATTCCCATCCCATCCCATCCCATCCCATCCCATCCCATCCCATCCCATCCCATCCCATCCCATCCCATCCCATCCCAATCATCCCTGATATCTCATGCCAGGTATTCCATCTCATCCCAGGGATCCAATCCCAGGGATCCCATCCCCTCCCATCCCATCCCTTCCCATCCCATCCCATCCCAGGGATCCCATCCCATCCCATCCCATCCCATCCCAATCATCCCTGCTATCTCATGCCAGGTATTCCATCTCGTCCCAGGGATCCAATCCCAGGGATCCCATCCCCTCCCATCCCATCCCTTCCCATCCCATCCCATCCCTTCCCATCCCATCCCATCCCAGGGATCCCATCCCATCCCAGGGATAACATCCCAGGGATCCCATCCCATGCCTGGGATCCCATGTCAGAGATCCCATCCCATCTCACAGATGCCATCCCAGGGATTCGATACCATCCCATCCCAGGAATGCCATTCCAGGGATCCCATCCCATCCCATCCCAGGGATCCCATCCCATCCCAGGGATCCCATCCCATCCCATCCAATCCCATCCGATCCCATCCCAGGTATCCCATCCCAGGGATCCCATCCCATCCCACAGATCCCATCCCATCCCAGGGATCCCATCCCAATCCAGGGATCCCATCCCATCCCATCTCAGGGATCCCATCCCGTCCCAGGGATCCCATCCCAATCCAGGGATCCCATCCCATCCCATCCCAGGGATCCCATCCCATCCCAGGGATCCCATCCCATCCCATCCCATCCCATCCCATCCCATCCCATCCCAGGGATCCCATCCCATCCAAACCCATCCCATCCCATCCCATCCCTTTCCAGGGATACCATCCCATCCCAGCTATCCCATCCCAGGGTTTCCATCCCATCCCGGGGATCCCATTTCATCTGTTCCCATCCCTGGGATCCCATCCCATCCCATCCCATGGATCCAATCCCATCCCAACCCATCCCATCCCAGGGATCCCATCCCTTCCCATCCCAGGGATCCCATCCCAGGGATCCCATCCCATCCCATCCCAGGGATCGCATCCCATCCCATCCAATCCCATCCCACCCCATCCCATCCCATTCAATCCCATCCCATCCCATGGATCCAGTCCCATCCCAACCCATCCCATCCCATGGATCCCATCCCATCCCAGGGATCCCATCCCATCCCATCCCATCCCATCCCATCCCATCCCAGGGATCGCATCCCATCCCATCAAATCCCATCCCATCCCATCCAATCCCATCCCACCCCATCCCATCCCATCCCTTCCCAGCCCATCCCATCCCTTCCCATCCCATTCCATACCATCCCATCCCATCCCATCCCATCCCATCCCATCCCATCCCATCCCATCCCATCCCATCCCATCCCATCCCATCCCATCCCAATCATCCCTGCTATCTCATGCCAGGTATTCCATCTCATCCCAGGGATCCAATCCCAGGGATCCCATCCCCTCCCATCCCATCCCTTCCCATCCCATCCCATCCCAGGGATCACATCCCAGGGATCCCATCCCATCCCGGGGATCCCATTTCATCTCTTCCCATCCCAGGGATCCCGTCCCATCCCATCCCAGGGATCCCATGCCATCCCAACCCATCCCATACCATCCCAGGGATCCCATCCCATCCCAGGGATCCTATCCCATCCCATCCCATCCTATCCCATCCCATCCCTTCCCAGCCCATCCCATCCCTTCCCATCCCATCCTATCCCATCCCATCTCAACCCATCCCATCCCATCCCATTCCAGGGATACCACCCCATCCCAGCTATCCCATCCCAGGGATTCCATCCCATCCCAGGGATCCCATTTCATCTGTTCCCATCCCTGGGATTCCATCCCATCCCATCCCATCCCATGGATCCAATCCCATCCCAACCCATCCCATCCCATGGATCCCATCCCATCCCAGGGATCCCATCCCATCCCATCCCAGGGATCGCATCCCATCCCATCCAATCCCATCCCACCCCATCCCATCCCATTCCATCCCATCCCATCCCATCCCAGAGATCCCATCCCATCCCATCCCATCCCATCCCATCCCATCCCATCCCATCCTATCCCATCCCATCCCATCCCATCCCATCCCATCCCATCCCAGAGATCCCAAACCATACCAGGGATCCCATCCCATCCCAGCTATCCCATACCAGGGATTCCATCCCATCCCATCCCAGGGATCCCATCCCATCCCAACCCATCCCATCCCATCCCATTCCAGGGATACCATCCCATCCCAGCTATCCCATCCCAGGGATTCCATCCCATCCCAGGGATCCCATTTCATCTGTTTCCATCCTTGGGATCCCATCCCATCCCATCGCATCCCATGGATCCAATCCCATCCCAACCCATCCCATCCCATGGATCCCATCCCATCCCAGGGATCGCATCCCATCCCATCCAATCCCATCCCACCCCATCCCATCCCATCCCATCCCATTCCATCCCATCCCATCCCATCCCATCCCATCCCATCCCATCCCATCCCATCCCAGGGATCCCATGGCATCCCCGGGATCCCATCCCAGGGATTCCATCCCATCCCATACGAGGGATCACATTCCAGGGATCCCATCCGTAGGATCCCATCTCATCCCATCCCAGGGATCCAATCCCATCACATCTCATCCCAGGGATCCCATAAGATCCCATCAAACGGTTCCCAACCCATCCCAACCCATCCCATCCCATGGATCCCATCCCAGGGATCCCATCCCAGGGATCCCATACCATCCCAGGGATCCCATCCCATCCCATCCCATCCCATCCCATCCAGTCCCATCCCATCCCATCCCATCCCATCCCATCCCATCCCATCCCATCCCATCCCAGGGATCCCATCCCATGCCAGGGATCCCATGTCAGAGATCCCATCCCATCTCACGGACGCCATCCCAGGGATTCGATCCCATCCCATCCCATCCCAGGGATCCCATCCCATCTCAACCCATCCCATCCCATCCCATTCCAGGGATACCACCCCATCCCAGCTATCCCATCCCAGGGATTCCATCCCTTCCCATCCCAGGGATCCCATCCCATCCCATCCCATCCCATCCCATCCCCGGGATCGCATCCCATCCCATCCAATCCCATCCCACCCCATCCCATCCCATTCAATCCCATCCCATCCCATGGATCCAGTCCCATCCCAACCCATCCCATCCCATGGATCCAATCCCATCCCAGGGATCCCATCCCATCCCATCCCATCCCAGGGAACGCATCCCATCCCATCAAATCCCATCCCATCCCATCCAATCCCATCCCACCCCATCCCATCCCATCCCTTCCCAGCCCATCCCATCCCTTCCCATCCCATCCCATCCCATCCCATCCCATCCCATCCCATCCCATCCCATCCCATCCCATCCCATCCCATCCCTTCCCATCCCATCCCATCCCATCCCATCCCATCCCATCCCATCCCATCCCATCCCATCCCAATCATCCCTGCTATCTCATGCCAGGTATTACATCTCATCCCAGGGATCCAATCCCAGGGATCCCATCCCCTCCCATCCCATCCCTTCCCATCCCATCCCATCCCAGGGATCACATCCCAGGGATCCCATCCCATACCGGGGATCCCATTTCATCTCTTCCCATCCCAGGGATCCCGTCCCATCCCATCCCAGGGATCCCATCCCATCCCAGGGATCCCATCCAATCCCAGGGATCCCATCCCATCCCATCCTATCCTATCCCATCCCATCCCATCCTATCCCATCCCATCCCTTCCCAGCCCATCCCATCCCTTCCCATCCCATGGATCCCATCCCATCTCAACCCATCGCATCCCATCCCATTCCAGGGATACCACCCCATCCCAGCTATCCCATCCCAGGGATTCCATCCCATCCCAGGGATCCCATTTCATCTGTTCCCATCCCTGGGATTCCATCCCATCCCATCCCATCCCATGGATCGAATCCCATCCCAACCCATCCCATCCCATGGATCCCATCCCATCCCAGGGATCCCATCCCATCCCATCCCAGGGATCGCATCCCATCCCATCCAATCCCATCCCACCCCATCCCATCCCATTCCATCCCATCCTATCCCATCCCATCCCATCCCATCCCATCCCATCCCATCCCATCCCATCCTATCTCATCCCATCCCATCCCATCCCATCCCATCCCATCCCAGAGATCCCAAACCATACCAGGGATCCCATCCCATCCCATGGATCCCATCCCATCCCAGCTATCCCATACCAGGGATTCCATCCCATCCCATCCCATCCCAGGGATCCCATCCCAACCCATCCCATCCCATCCCATTCCAGGGATACCATCCCATCCCAGCTATCCCATCCCAGGGATTCCATCCCATCCCAGGGATCCCATTTCATCTGTTTCCATCCTTGGGATCCCATCCCATCCCATCGCATCCCATGGATCCAATCCCATCCCAACCCATCCCATCCCATGGATCCCATCCCATCCCAGAGATCCCATCCCATCCCAGGGATCGCATCCCATCCCATCCAATCCCATCCCACCCCATCCCATCCCATTCCATCCCATCCCATCCCATCCCATCCCATCCCATCCCATCCCATCCCATCCCATCCCAGGGATCCCATCGCATCCCTTCCCAGCCCATCCCATCCCTTCCCATCCCAGGGATCCCATCCCATCCCTTCCCAGCCCATCCCATCCCTTCCCATCCCATCCCATCCCATCCCATCCCATCCCATCCCATCCCATCCCATCCCATCCCATCCCAGGGATCCCATCGCATCCCTTCCCATCCCATCCCTTCCCATCCCATCCCATCCCATCCCATCCCATCCCAGGGATCCCATCGCATCCCCGGGATCCCATCCCAGGGATTCCATCCCATCCCAGGGATCCCATCCCATACGAGGGATCACATTCCAGGGATCCCATCCGTAGGATCCCATCTCATCCCATCCCAGGGATCCAATCCCATCCCATCTCATCCCAGGGATCCCATCCCAGGGATCCCATACCATCCCAGGGATCCCATCCCATCCCATCCCATCCCATCCCATCCAGTCCCATCCCATCCCATCCAATCCCATCCCATCCCATCCCAGGGATCCCATCCCATGCCAGGGATCCCATGTCAGAGATCCCATCCCATCTCACGGATGCCATCCCAGGGATTCGATCCCATCCAATCCCATCCCAGGGATCCCATCCCATCTCAACCCATCCCATCCCATCCCATCCCATTCCAGGGATACCACCCCATCCCAGCTATCCCATCCCAGGGATTCCATCCCATCCCAGGGATCCCATTTCATCTGTTCCCATCCCTGGGATCCCATCCCATCCCATCCCATCCCATGGATCCAATCCCATCCCAGCCCATCTCATCCCAGGGATCCCATCCCATCCCAGGGATCCCATCCCATCCCATCCCATCCCATCCCATCCCATCCCAGGCATCCCATCCCAGGGATCCAATCCCATCCCAGGGATTCCATCCCAGGGATCTTATACCATCCCAGGGATACCACCCCATCCCAGCTATCCCATCCCAGGGATTCCATCCCATCCCAGGGATCCCATTTCATCTGTTCCCATCCCTGGGATCCCATCCCATCCCATCCCATCCCACGGATCCAATCCCATCCAAACCCATCCCATCCCATGGATCCCATCCCATCCCAGTGATCCCATCCCATCCCATCCCAGGGATCGCATCCCATCCCATCCAATCCCATCCCACCCCATCCCATCCCATTCCATCCCATCCTATCCCATCCCATCCCATCCCATCCCATCCCAGGGATCCCAACCCATCCCAGGGATCCCATCCCATCCCACGTATCCCATCCAATCCCAGGGATCCCAACCCATCCCATCCTATCCCATCCCATCCCATCCCATCCCATCCCATCCCGTCCCAGAGATCCCAACCCATACCAGGGATCCCATCCCATCCCATCCCAGAGATCCCAACCCATACCAGGGATCCCATCCCATCCCAGGGATCCCATCCCATCCCAGCTATCCCATCCCAGGGATTCCATCCCATCCCGGGGATCCCATTTCATCTGTTCCCATTCCAGGGATCCCATCGCATCCCATCCCAGGGATCCAATCCCATCCCATCAAACGGTTCCCCACCCATCCCAACCCATCCCATCCCATGGATCCCATCCCAGGGATCCCATCCCAGGGATCCCATACCATCCCAGGGATCCCATCCCATCGCATTCCCATCCCATCCCATCCCATCCCATCCCGTCCCATCCCATCCCATCCCATCCCATCCCATCCCATCCCATCCCATCCCATCCCAATCATCCCTGCTATCTCATGCCAGGTATTCCATCTCATCCCAGGGATCCAATCCCAGGGATCCCATCCCCTCCCATCCCATCCCTTCCCATCCCATCCCATCCCAGGGATCCCATCCCATCCCATCCCATCCCATCCCATCCCATTCCATCCCAGGGATCCCATCGCATCCCCGGGATCCCATCCCAGGGATTCCATCCCATCCCAGGGATCCCATCCCATACGAGGGATCACATTCCAGGGATCCCATCCGTAGGATCCCATCTCATCCCATCCCAGGCATCCAATCCCATCCCATCTCATCCCAGGGATCCCATAAGATCCCATCAAACGGTTCCCAACCCATCCCAACCCATCCCATCCCATGGATCCCATCCCAGGGATCCCATCCCAGGGATCCCATACCATCCCAGGGATCCCATCGCATCCCATCCCATCCCATCCAGTCCCATCCCATCCCATCCAATCCCATCCCATCCCATCCCAGGGATCCCATCCCCTCCCATCCCATCCCTTCCCATCCCAGGGATCCCATCCCATCCCAGGGATAACATCCCAGGGATCCCATCCCATGCCAGGGATCCCATCCCAGAGATCCCATCCCATCTCACGGATGCCATCCCAGGGATTCGATCCCATCCCATCCCATCCCAGGGATCCCATCCCATCTCAACCCATCCCATCCCATCCCATCCCATTCCAGGGATACCACCCCATCCCAGCTATCCCATCCCAGGGATTCCATCCCATCCCAGGGATCCCATTTCATCTGTTCCCATCCCTGGGATCCCATCCCAGTGATCCCATCCCATCCCATCCCATGGATCCAATCCCATCCCAACCCATCCCATCCCACCCCATCCCATCCCATTCCATCCCATCCCATCCCATCCCATCCCATCCCATCCCATCCCATCCCATCCCATCCCATCCCATCCCAGGGATCCCAACCCATCCCAGGGATCCCATCCCATCCCAGGGATCCCATCCAATCCCAGGGATCCCATCCCATCCCATCCCAGAGATCCCAACCCATACGAGGGATCCCATCCCATCCCAGGGATCCCATCCCATCCCAGCTATCCCATCCCAGAGATTCCATCCCATCCCGGGGATCCCATTTCATCTGTTCCCATCCCAGGGATCCCATCGCATCCCATCCCAGGGATCCAATCCCATCCCATCTCATCCCAGGGATCCCATAAAATCCCATCAAACGGTTCCCCACCCATCCCAACACATCCCATCCCATGGATCCCATCCCAGGGATCCCATCCCAGGGATCCCATACCATCCCAGGGATCCCATCCCATCCCATCCCATCCCATCCCATCCCATCCAGTCCCATCCCATCCCATCCCATCCCATCCCATCCCATCCCATCCCATCCCATCCCAGGGATCCCAACCCATCCCAGGGATGCCATCCCATCCCAGGGATCCCATCCAATCCCAGGGATCCCATCCCATCCCATCCTATCCCATCCCATCCCATCCCATCCCATCCCAGAGATCCCAACCCATCCCAGGGATCCCATCCCATCCCAGGGATCCCATCCCATCCCAGCTATCCCGTCCCAGGGATTCCATCCCATCCCGGGGATCCCATTTCATCTGTTCCCATCCCAGGGATCCCATCGCATCCCATCCCAGGGATCCAATCCTATCCCATCTCATCCCAGGGATCCCATAAGATCCCATCAAACGGTTCCCCACCCATCCCAACCCATCCCATCCCATGGATCCCATCCCAGGGATCCCATCCCAGGGATCCCATCCCACCGCATTCCCATCCCATCCCATCCCATCCCATCCCATCCCATCCCATCCCATCCCATCCAGTCCCATCCCATCCCATCCCATCCCAATCATCCCTGCTATCTCATGCCAGGTATTCCATCTCATCCCAGGGATCCAATCCCAGGGATCCCATCCCCTCCCATCCCATCCCTTCCCATCCCATCCCATCCCAGGGATCCCATCCCATCCCATCCCATCCCATCCCATCCCATCCCAGGGATCCCATCGCATCCCCGGGATCCCATCCCAGGGATTCCATCCCATCCCAGGGATCCCATCCCATACGAGGGATCACATTCCAGGGATCCCATCCGTAGGATCCCATCTCATCCCATCCCAGGCATCCAATCCCATCCCATCTCATCCCAGGGATCCCATAAGATCCCATCAAACGGTTCCCAACCCATCCCAACCCATCCCATCCCATGGATCCCATCCCAGGGATCCCATCCCAGGGATCCCATACCATCCCAGGGATCCCATCGCATCCCATCCCATCCCATCCAGTCCCATCCCATCCCATCCAATCCCATCCCATCCCATCCCATCCCAGGGATCCCATCCCCTCCCATCCCATCCCTTCCCATCCCAGGGATCCCATCCCATCCCAGGGATAACATCCCAGGGATCCCATCCCATGCCAGGGATCCCATCCCAGAGATCCCATCCCATCTCACGGATGCCATCCCAGGGATTCGATCCCATCCCATCCCATCCCAGGGATCCCATCCCATCTCAACCCATCCCATCCCATCCCATCCCATTCCAGGGATACCACCCCATCCCAGCTATCCCATCCCAGGGATTCCATCCCATCCCAGGGATCCCATTTCATCTGTTCCCATCCCTGGGATCCCATCCCAGTGATCCCATCCCATCCCATCCCATGGATCCAATCCCATCCCAACCCATCCCATCCCACCCCATCCCATCCCATTCCATCCCATCCCATCCCATCCCATCCCATCCCATCCCATCCCATCCCATCCCATCCCATCCCATCCCAGGGATCCCAACCCATCCCAGGGATCCCATCCCATCCCAGGGATCCCATCCAATCCCAGGGATCCCATCCCATCCCATCCCAGAGATCCCAACCCATACGAGGGATCCCATCCCATCCCAGGGATCCCATCCCATCCCAGCTATCCCATCCCAGGGATTCCATCCCATCCCGGGGATCCCATTTCATCTGTTCCCATCCCAGGGATCCCATCGCATCCCATCCCAGGGATCCAATCCCATCCCATCTCATCCCAGGGATCCCATAAGATCCCATCAAACGGTTCCCCACCCATCCCAACACATCCCATCCCATGGATCCCATCCCAGGGATCCCATCCCAGGGATCCCATACCATCCCAGGGATCCCATCCCATCCCATCCCATCCCATCCCATCCCATCCAGTCCCATCCCATCCCATCCCATCCCATCCCATCCCATCCCATCCCATCCCAGGGATCCCAACCCATCCCAGGGATGCCATCCCATCCCAGGGATCCCATCCAATCCCAGGGATCCCATCCCATCCCATCCTATCCCATCCCATCCCATCCCATCCCATCCCAGAGATCCCAACCCATACCAGGGATCCCATCCCATCCCAGGGATCCCATCCCATCCCAGCTATCCCGTCCCAGGGATTCCATCCCATCCCGGGGATCCCATTTCATCTGTTCCCATCCCAGGGATCCCATCGCATCCCATCCCAGGGATCCAATCCTATCCCATCTCATCCCAGGGATCCCATAAGATCCCATCAAACGGTTCCCCACCCATCCCAACCCATCCCATCCCATGGATCCCATCCCAGGGATCCCATCCCAGGGATCCCATCCCATCGCATTCCCATCCCATCCCATCCCATCCCATCCCATCCCATCCCATCCAGTCCCATCCCATCCCATCCCATCCCAATCATCCCTGCTATCTCATGCCAGGTATTCCATCTCATCCCAGGGATCCAATTCCAGGGATCCCATCCCCTCCCATCCCATCCCTTCCCATCCCATCCCATCCCATCCCAGGGATCCCATCCCATCCCATCCCATCCCATCCCATCCCATCCCATCCCATCCCATCCCTTCCCAGGGATCCCATCGCATCCCCGGGATCCCATCCCAGGGATTCCATCCCATCCCAGGGATCCCATCCCATACGAGGGATCACATTCCAGGGATCCCATCCGTAGGATCCCATCTCATCCCATCCCAGGGATCCCATCCCATCCCATCCCATCCCAGAGATCCCAACCCATACCAGGGATCCCATCCCATCCCATCCCATCCCAGAGATCCCAACCCATAACAGGGATCCCATCCCATCCCAGGGATCCCATCCCATCCCAGCTATCCCATCCCAGGGATTCCATCCCATCCCGGGGATCCCATTTCATCTGTTCCCATTCCAGGAATCCCAGCGCATCCCATCCCAGGGATCCAATCCCATCCCATCAAACGGTTCCCCACCCATCCCAACCCATCCCATCCCATGGATCCCATCCCAGGGATCCCATCCCAGGGATCCCATACCATCCCAGGGATCCCATCCCATCGCATTCCCATCCCATCCCATCCCATTCCAGGGATACCACCCCATCCCATCCCATCCCATCCCATCCCATCCCATCCCATCCCATCCCATCCCATCCCATCCCATCCCAATCATCCCTGCTATCTCATGCCAGGTATTCCATCTCATCCCAGGGATCCAATCCCAGGGATCCCATCCCCTCCCATCCCATCCCTTCCCATCCCATCCCATCCCAGGGATCCCATCCCATCCCATCCCATCCCATCCCATCCCATCCCATCCCATCCCATCCCATCCCAGGGATCCCATCGCATCCCCGGGATCCCATCCCAGGGATTCCATCCCATCCCAGGGATCCCATCCCATACGAGGGATCACATTCCAGGGATCCCATCCGTAGGATCCCATCTCATCCCATCCCAGGCATCCAATCCCATCCCATCTCATCCCAGGGATCCCATAAGATCCCATCAAATGGTTCCCAACCCATCCCAACCCATCCCATCCCATGGATCCCATCCCAGGGATCCCATCCCAGGGATCCCATACCATCCCAGGGATCCCATCCCATCCCATCCCATCCCATCCCATCCAGTCCCATCCCATCCCATCCAATCCCATCCCATCCCATCCCAGGGATCCCATCCCATCCCAGGGATAACATCCCAGGGGTCCCATCCCCTCCCATCCCATCCCTTCCCATCCCAGGGATCCCATCCCATCCCAGGGATAACATCCCAGGGATCCCATCCCATGCCAGGGATCCCATCCCAGAGATCCCATCCCATCTCACGGATGCCATCCCAGGGATTCGATCCCATCCCATCCCATCCCAGGGATCCCATCCCATCTCAACCCATCCCATCCCATCCCATCCCATTCCAGGGATACCACCCCATCCCAGCTATCCCATCCCAGGGATTCCATCCCATCCCAGGGATCCCATTTCATCTGTTCCCATCCCTGGGATCCCATCCCAGTGATCCCATCCCATCCCATCCCATGGATCCAATCCCATCCCAACCCATCCCATCCCACCCCATCCCATCCCATTCCATCCCATCCTATCCCATCCCATCCCATCCCATCCCATCCCATCCCATCCCATCCCATCCCATCCCAGGGATCCCAACCCATCCCAGGGATCCCATCCCATCCCAGGGATCCCATCCAATCCCAGGGATCCCATCCCATCCCATCCCAGAGATCCCAACCCATACGAGGGATCCCATCCCATCCCAGGGATCCCATCCCATCCCAGCTATCCCATCCCAGGGATTCCATCCCATCCCGGGGATCCCATTTCATCTGTTCCCATCCCAGGGATCCCATCGCATCCCATCCCAGGGATCCAATCCCATCCCATCAAACGGTTCCCCACCCATCCCAACCCATCCCATCCCATGGATCCCATCCCAGGGATCCCATCCCAGGGATCCCATACCATCCCAGGGATCCCATCCCATCGCATTCCCATCCCATCCCATCCCATCCCATCCCGTCCCATCCCATCCCATCCCATCCCATCCCATCCCATCCCATCCCATCCCATCCCAATCATCCCTGCTATCTCATGCCAGGTATTCCATCTCATCCCAGGGATCCAATCCCAGGGATCCCATCCCCTCCCATCCCATCCCTTCCCATCCCATCCCATCCCAGGGATCCCATCCCATCCCATCCCATCCCATCCCATCCCATTCCATCCCAGGGATCCCATCGCATCCCCGGGATCCCATCCCAGGGATTCCATCCCATCCCAGGGATCCCATCCCATACGAGGGATCACATTCCAGGGATCCCATCCGTAGGATCCCATCTCATCCCATCCCAGGCATCCAATCCCATCCCATCTCATCCCAGGGATCCCATAAGATCCCATCAAACGGTTCCCAACCCATCCCAACCCATCCCATCCCATGGATCCCATCCCAGGGATCCCATCCCAGGGATCCCATACCATCCCAGGGATCCCATCGCATCCCATCCCATCCCATCCAGTCCCATCCCATCCCATCCAATCCCATCCCATCCCATCCCAGGGATCCCATCCCCTCCCATCCCATCCCTTCCCATCCCAGGGATCCCATCCCATCCCAGGGATAACATCCCAGGGATCCCATCCCATGCCAGGGATCCCATCCCAGAGATCCCATCCCATCTCACGGATGCCATCCCAGGGATTCGATCCCATCCCATCCCATCCCAGGGATCCCATCCCATCTCAACCCATCCCATCCCATCCCATTCCAGGGATACCACCCCATCCCAGCTATCCCATCCCAGGGATTCCATCCCATCCCAGGGATCCCATTTCATCTGTTCCCATCCCTGGGATCCCATCCCAGTGATCCCATCCCATCCCATCCCATGGATCCAATCCCATCCCAACCCATCCCATCCCACCCCATCCCATCCCATTCCATCCCATCCCATCCCATCCCATCCCATCCCATCCCATCCCATCCCATCCCATCCCATCCCAGGGATCCCAACCCATCCCAGGGATCCCATCCCATCCCAGGGATCCCATCCAATCCCAGGGATCCCATCCCATCCCATCCCAGAGATCCCAACCCATACGAGGGATCCCATCCCATCCCAGGGATCCCATCCCATCCCAGCTATCCCATCCCAGAGATTCCATCCCATCCCGGGGATCCCATTTCATCTGTTCCCATCCCAGGGATCCCATCGCATCCCATCCCAGGGATCCAATCCCATCCCATCTCATCCCAGGGATCCCATAAAATCCCATCAAACGGTTCCCCACCCATCCCAACACATCCCATCCCATGGATCCCATCCCAGGGATCCCATCCCAGGGATCCCATACCATCCCAGGGATCCCATCCCATCCCATCCCATCCCATCCCATCCCATCCAGTCCCATCCCATCCCATCCCATCCCATCCCATCCCATCCCATCCCATCCCAGGGATCCCAACCCATCCCAGGGATGCCATCCCATCCCAGGGATCCCATCCAATCCCAGGGATCCCATCCCATCCCATCCTATCCCATCCCATCCCATCCCATCCCATCCCAGAGATCCCAACCCATACCAGGGATCCCATCCCATCCCAGGGATCCCATCCCATCCCAGCTATCCCGTCCCAGGGATTCCATCCCATCCCGGGGATCCCATTTCATCTGTTCCCATCCCAGGGATCCCATCGCATCCCATCCCAGGGATCCAATCCTATCCCATCTCATCCCAGGGATCCCATAAGATCCCATCAAACGGTTCCCCACCCATCCCAACCCATCCCATCCCATGGATCCCATCCCAGGGATCCCATCCCAGGGATCCCATCCCACCGCATTCCCATCCCATCCCATCCCATCCCATCCCATCCCATCCCATCCCATCCAGTCCCATCCCATCCCATCCCATCCCAATCATCCCTGCTATCTCATGCCAGGTATTCCATCTCATCCCAGGGATCCAATCCCAGGGATCCCATCCCCTCCCATCCCATCCCTTCCCATCCCATCCCATCCCAGGGATCCCATCCCATCCCATCCCATCCCATCCCATCCCATCCCAGGGATCCCATCGCATCCCCGGGATCCCATCCCAGGGATTCCATCCCATCCCAGGGATCCCATCCCATACGAGGGATCACATTCCAGGGATCCCATCCGTAGGATCCCATCTCATCCCATCCCAGGCATCCAATCCCATCCCATCTCATCCCAGGGATCCCATAAGATCCCATCAAACGGTTCCCAACCCATCCCAACCCATCCCATCCCATGGATCCCATCCCAGGGATCCCATCCCAGGGATCCCATACCATCCCAGGGATCCCATCGCATCCCATCCCATCCCATCCAGTCCCATCCCATCCCATCCAATCCCATCCCATCCCATCCCATCCCAGGGATCCCATCCCCTCCCATCCCATCCCTTCCCATCCCAGGGATCCCATCCCATCCCAGGGATAACATCCCAGGGATCCCATCCCATGCCAGGGATCCCATCCCAGAGATCCCATCCCATCTCACGGATGCCATCCCAGGGATTCGATCCCATCCCATCCCATCCCAGGGATCCCATCCCATCTCAACCCATCCCATCCCATCCCATCCCATTCCAGGGATACCACCCCATCCCAGCTATCCCATCCCAGGGATTCCATCCCATCCCAGGGATCCCATTTCATCTGTTCCCATCCCTGGGATCCCATCCCAGTGATCCCATCCCATCCCATCCCATGGATCCAATCCCATCCCAACCCATCCCATCCCACCCCATCCCATCCCATTCCATCCCATCCCATCCCATCCCATCCCATCCCATCCCATCCCATCCCATCCCATCCCATCCCAGGGATCCCAACCCATCCCAGGGATCCCATCCCATCCCAGGGATCCCATCCAATCCCAGGGATCCCATCCCATCCCATCCCAGAGATCCCAACCCATACGAGGGATCCCATCCCATCCCAGGGATCCCATCCCATCCCAGCTATCCCATCCCAGGGATTCCATCCCATCCCGGGGATCCCATTTCATCTGTTCCCATCCCAGGGATCCCATCGCATCCCATCCCAGGGATCCAATCCCATCCCATCTCATCCCAGGGATCCCATAAGATCCCATCAAACGGTTCCCCACCCATCCCAACACATCCCATCCCATGGATCCCATCCCAGGGATCCCATCCCAGGGATCCCATACCATCCCAGGGATCCCATCCCATCCCATCCCATCCCATCCCATCCCATCCAGTCCCATCCCATCCCATCCCATCCCATCCCATCCCATCCCATCCCATCCCAGGGATCCCAACCCATCCCAGGGATGCCATCCCATCCCAGGGATCCCATCCAATCCCAGGGATCCCATCCCATCCCATCCTATCCCATCCCATCCCATCCCATCCCATCCCAGAGATCCCAACCCATACCAGGGATCCCATCCCATCCCAGGGATCCCATCCCATCCCAGCTATCCCGTCCCAGGGATTCCATCCCATCCCGGGGATCCCATTTCATCTGTTCCCATCCCAGGGATCCCATCGCATCCCATCCCAGGGATCCAATCCTATCCCATCTCATCCCAGGGATCCCATAAGATCCCATCAAACGGTTCCCCACCCATCCCAACCCATCCCATCCCATGGATCCCATCCCAGGGATCCCATCCCAGGGATCCCATCCCATCGCATTCCCATCCCATCCCATCCCATCCCATCCCATCCCATCCCATCCCATCCCATCCCATCCAGTCCCATCCCATCCCATCCCATCCCAATCATCCCTGCTATCTCATGCCAGGTATTCCATCTCATCCCAGGGATCCAATTCCAGGGATCCCATCCCCTCCCATCCCATCCCTTCCCATCCCATCCCATCCCATCCCAGGGATCCCATCCCATCCCATCCCATCCCATCCCATCCCATCCCATCCCATCCCTTCCCAGGGATCCCATCGCATCCCCGGGATCCCATCCCAGGGATTCCATCCCATCCCAGGGATCCCATCCCATACGAGGGATCACATTCCAGGGATCCCATCCGTAGGATCCCATCTCATCCCATCCCAGGGATCCCATCCCATCCCATCCCATCCCAGAGATCCCAACCCATACCAGGGATCCCATCCCATCCCATCCCATCCCAGAGATCCCAACCCATACCAGGGATCCCATCCCATCCCAGGGATCCCATCCCATCCCAGCTATCCCATCCCAGGGATTCCATCCCATCCCGGGGATCCCATTTCATCTGTTCCCATTCCAGGAATCCCAGCGCATCCCATCCCAGGGATCCAATCCCATCCCATCAAACGGTTCCCCACCCATCCCAACCCATCCCATCCCATGGATCCCATCCCAGGGATCCCATCCCAGGGATCCCATACCATCCCAGGGATCCCATCCCATCGCATTCCCATCCCATCCCATCCCATTCCAGGGATACCACCCCATCCCATCCCATCCCATCCCATCCCATCCCATCCCATCCCATCCCATCCCATCCCATCCCATCCCATCCCAATCATCCCTGCTATCTCATGCCAGGTATTCCATCTCATCCCAGGGATCCAATCCCAGGGATCCCATCCCCTCCCATCCCATCCCTTCCCATCCCATCCCATCCCAGGGATCCCATCCCATCCCATCCCATCCCATCCCATCCCATCCCATCCCATCCCATCCCATCCCATCCCAGGGATCCCATCGCATCCCCGGGATCCCATCCCAGGGATTCCATCCCATCCCAGGGATCCCATCCCATACGAGGGATCACATTCCAGGGATCCCATCCGTAGGATCCCATCTCATCCCATCCCAGGCATCCAATCCCATCCCATCTCATCCCAGGGATCCCATAAGATCCCATCAAATGGTTCCCAACCCATCCCAACCCATCCCATCCCATGGATCCCATCCCAGGGATCCCATCCCAGGGATCCCATACCATCCCAGGGATCCCATCCCATCCCATCCCATCCCATCCCATCCAGTCCCATCCCATCCCATCCAATCCCATCCCATCCCATCCCATCCCAGGGATCCCATCCCATCCCAGGGATAACATCCCAGGGGTCCCATCCCCTCCCATCCCATCCCTTCCCATCCCAGGGATCCCATCCCATCCCAGGGATAACATCCCAGGGATCCCATCCCATGCCAGGGATCCCATCCCAGAGATCCCATCCCATCTCACGGATGCCATCCCAGGGATTCGATCCCATCCCATCCCATCCCAGGGATCCCATCCCATCTCAACCCATCCCATCCCATCCCATCCCATTCCAGGGATACCACCCCATCCCAGCTATCCCATCCCAGGGATTCCATCCCATCCCAGGGATCCCATTTCATCTGTTCCCATCCCTGGGATCCCATCCCAGTGATCCCATCCCATCCCATCCCATGGATCCAATCCCATCCCAACCCATCCCATCCCACCCCATCCCATCCCATTCCATCCCATCCTATCCCATCCCATCCCATCCCATCCCATCCCATCCCATCCCATCCCATCCCAGGGATCCCAACCCATCCCAGGGATCCCATCCCATCCCAGGGATCCCATCCAATCCCAGGGATCCCATCCCATCCCATCCCAGAGATCCCAACCCATACGAGGGATCCCATCCCATCCCAGGGATCCCATCCCATCCCAGCTATCCCATCCCAGGGATTCCATCCCATCCCGGGGATCCCATTTCATCTGTTCCCATCCCAGGGATCCCATCGCATCCCATCCCAGGGATCCAATCCCATCCCATCTCATCCCAGGGATCCCATAAGATCCCATCAAACGGTTCCCCACCCATCCCAACACATCCCATCCCATGGATCCCATCCCAGGGATCCCATCCCAGGGATCCCATACCATCCCAGGGATCCCATCCCATCCCATCCCATCCCATCCCATCCCATCCCATCCAGTCCCATCCCATCCCATCCCATCCCATCCCATCCCATCCCATCCCATCCCAGGGATCCCAACCCATCCCAGGGATGCCATCCCATCCCAGGGATCCCATCCAATCCCAGGGATCCCATCCCATCCCATCCTATCCCATCCCATCCCATCCCATCCCATCCCATCCCAGAGATCACAACCCATACCAGGGATCCCATCCCATCCCAGGGATCCCATCCCATCCCAGCTATCCCGTCCCAGGGATTCCATCCCATCCCGGGGATCCCATTTCATCTGTTCCCATCCCAGGGATCCCATCGCATCCCATCCCAGGGATCCAATCCCATCCCATCTCATCCCAGGGATCCCATAAGATCCCATCAAACGGTTCCCCACCCATCCCAACCCATCCCATCCCATGGATCCCATCCCAGGGATCCCATCCCAATCATCCCTGCTATCTCATGCCAGGTATTCCATCTCATCCCAGGGATCCAATTCCAGGGATCCCATCCCCTCCCATCCCATCCCTTCCCATCCCATCCCATCCCAGGGATCCCATCCCATCCCATCCCATCCCATCCCATCCCATCCCAGGGATCCCATCGCATCCCCGGGATCCCATCCCAGGGATTCCATCCCATCCCAGGGATCCCATCCCATACGAGGGATCACATTCCAGGGATCCCATCCGTAGGATCCCATCTCATCCCATCCCAGGGATCCCATCCCATCCCATCTCATACCAGGGATCCCATAAGATCCCATCAAACGGTTCCCAACCCATTCCAACCCATCCCATCCCATGGATCCCATCCCAGGGATCCCATCCCAGGGATCCCATACCATCCCAGGGATCCCATCCCATCCCATCCCATCCCATCCCATCCCATCCCATCCAGTCCCATCCCATCCCATCCAATCCCATCCCATCCCATCCCATCCCATCCCAGGGATCCCATCCCATCCCAGGGATAACATCCCAGGGATCCCATCCCCTCCCATCCCATCCCTTCCCATCCCATCCCATCCCAGGGATCCCATCCCATGCCAGGGATCCCATGTCAGAGATCCCATCCCATCTCACGGATGCCATCCCAGGGATTCGATCCCATCCCATCCCATCCCAGGGATCCCATCCCATCTCAACCCATCCCATCCCATCCCATTCCAGGGATACCACCCCATCCCAGCTATCCCATCCCAGGGATTCCATCCCATCCCAGGGATCCCATTTCATCTGTTCCCATCCCTGGGATCCCATCCCATCCCATCCCATCCCATCCCATCCCATCCCATCCCATCCCATGGATCCAATCCCATCCCAACCCATCCCATCCCATGGATCCCATCCCATCCCAGTGATCCCATCCCATCCCATCCCAGGGATCCCAACCCATCCCAGGGATCCCATCCCATCCCAGGGATCCCATCCAATCCCAGGGATCCCATCCCATCCCATCCTATCCCATCCCATCCCATCCCATCCCATCCCATCCCAGAGATCCCAACCCATACCAGGGATCCCATCCCATCCCATCCCATCCCATCCCAGAGATCCCAACCCATTCCAGGGATCCCATCCCATCCCAGGGATCCCATCCCATCCCAGCTATCCCATCCCAGGGATTCCATCCCATCCCGGGGATCCCATTTCATCTGTTCCCATCCCTGGGATCCAATCCCATCCCATCTCATCCCAGGGATCCCATAAGATCCCATCAAACGGTTCCCCACCCTTCCCAAGCCATCCCATCCCATGGATCCCATCCCAGGGATCCCATCCCAGGGATCCCATACCATCCCAGGGATCCCATCCCATCCCATCCCATCCCATCCCATCCCATCCCATCCCATCCCATCCCATCCCATCCCAATCATCCCTGCTATCTCATGCCAGGTATTCCATCTCATCCCAGGGATCCAATCCCAGGGATCCCATCCCCTCCCATCCCATCCCTTCCCATCCCATCCCATCCCAGGGATCCCATCCCATCCCAGGGATAACATCCCAGGGATCCCATCCCATGCCAGGGATCCCATCCCAGAGATCCCATCCCATCTCACGGATGCCATCCCAGGGATTCGATCCCATCCCATCCCATCCCAGGGATCCCATCCCATCTCAACCCATCCCATCCCATCCCATTCCAGGGATACCACCCCATCCCAGCTATCCCATTCCAGGGATTCCATCCCATCCCAGGGATCCCATTTCATCTGTTCCCATCCCTGGGATCCCATCCCATCCCATCCCATCCCATCCCATCCCATGGATCCAATCCCATCCCAACCCATCCCATCCCATGGATCCCATCCCATCCCAGTGATCCCATCCCATCCCATCCCAGGGATCGCATCCCATCCCATCCAATCCCATCCCACCCCATCCCATCCCATTCCATCCCATCCTACCCCATCCCATCCCATCCCATCCCATCCCATCCCATCCCATCCCAGGGATCCCAACCCATCCCAGGGATCCCATCCCATCCCAGGGATCCCATCCAATCCCAGGGATCCCATCCCATCCCATCCTATCCCATCCTATCCCATCCCATCCCATCCCATCCCATCCCATCCCATCCCATCCCATCCCAGAGATCCCAACACATACCAGGGATCCCATCCCATCCCATCCCATCCCATCCCATCCCAGAGATCCCAACCCATACCAGGGATCCCATCCCATCCCAGGGATCCCATCCCATCCCAGCTATCCCATCCCAGGGATTCCATCCCATCCCGGGGATCCCATTTCATCTGTTCCCATCCCAGGGATCCCATCGCATCCCATCCCAGGGATCCAATCCCATCCCATCTCATCCCAGGGATCCCATAAGATCCCATCAAACGTTTCCCCACCCATCCCAACCCATCCCATCCCATGGATCCCATTCCAGGGATCCCATCCCAGGGATCCCATACCATCCCAGGGATCCCATCCCATCGCATTCCCATCCCATCCCATCCAGTCCCATCCCATCCCATCCCATCCCATCCCATCCCATCCCATCCCATCCCATCCCAATCATCCCTGATATCTCATGCCAGGTATTCCATCTCATCCCAGGGATCCAATCCCAGGGATCCCATCCCCTCCCATCCCATCCCTTCCCATCCCATCCCATCCCAGGGATCCCATCCCATCCCATCCCATCCCATCCCAATCATCCCTGCTATCTCATGCCAGGTATTCCATCTCGTCCCAGGGATCCAATCCCAGGGATCCCATCCCCTCCCATCCCATCCCTTCCCATCCCATCCCATCCCTTCCCATCCCATCCCATCCCAGGGATCCCATCCCATCCCCGCCCAGGGATAACATCCCAGGGATCCCATCCCATGCCTGGGATCCCATGTCAGAGATCCCATCCCATCTCACAGATGCCATCCCAGGGATTCGATCCCATCCCATCCCAGGAATGCCATTCCAGGGATCCCATCCCATCCCATCCCATCCCAGGGATCCCATCCCATCCCAGGGATCCCATCCCATCCAATCCCATCCGATCCCATCCCAGGTATCCCATCCCAGGGATCCCATCACATGGCAGCGCAGGGGTCCCATCCCATCCCATAGCAGGGATCCCATCCCAGCCCATCTCATCCCAGGGATCCCATCCCATCCCATCCCATCCCATCCCATCCCATCCCAGGCATCCCATCCCAGGGATCCAATCCCATCCCAGGGATTCCATCCCAGGGATCTCATACCATCCCAGGGATCCCATCCCATCGATCCAATCCCATCCCAGCTATCCCATCCCAGGGATGCCACCCCATCCCAGGGATCCTATCCCATCTGTTCCCATCCCAGGTATCCTATCCCACCCCGTCCCATCCAAGGGATCCCATCCATTCCCAACCCAGGAATCCCATCCCTTCCCTTTCCAGGGATCCCATCCCATCCCACGGATCCCATCCCACAGATCCCATCCCATCCCAGGGATCCCATCCCAATCCAGGGATCCCATCCCATCCCATCCCAGGGATCCCATCCCATCCCAGGGATCCCATCCCATCTCAGGGATCCCATCCCATCCCAGGGATCCCATCCCAATCCAGGGATCCCATCCCATCCCATCCCAGGGATCCCATCCCATCCCAGGGATCCCATCCCATCGCAGGGATCCCATCCCATCCCATCCCATCCCATCCCATCCCATCCTATCCCATCCCATCCCATCCCATCCCATCCCATCCCATCCCATCCCATCCCATCCCATCCCATCCCATCCCAGGGATCCCATCCCATCCCAGCTATCCCACCCCAGGGATTCCATCCCATCCCGGGGATCCCATTTCATCTGTCCCCATCCCAGGGATCCCATCCCATCCCATCCCAGGGATCCCATCCCATCCAAACCCATCCCATCCCATCCCATCCCTTTCCAGGGATACCATCCCATCCCAGCTATCCCATCCCAGGGTTTCCATCCCATCCCGGGGATCCCATTTCATCTGTTCCCATCCCTGGGATCCCATCCCATCCCATCCCATGGATCCAATCCCATCCCAAGCCATCCCATCCCAGGGATCCCATCCCTTCCCATCCCAGGGATCCCATCCCATCCCATCCCATCCCATCCCATCCCATCCCATCCCATCCCATCCCATCCCAGGGATCGCATCCCATCCCATCCAATCCCATCCCACCCCATCCCATCCCATTCAATCCCATCCCATCCCATGGATCCAGTCCCATACCAACCCATCCCATCCCATGGATCCCATCCCATCCCAGGGATCCCATCCCATCCCATCCCATCCCAAGGATCGCATCCCATCCCATCAAATCCCATCCCATCCTATCCAATCCCATCCCACCCCATCCCATCCCATCCCTTCCCAGCCCATCCCATCCCTTCCCATCCCATCTCATCCCATCCCATCCCATCCCATCCCATCCCATCCCATCCCATCCCATCCCATCCCATCCCATCCCATCCCATCCCAATCATCCCTGCTATCTCATGCCAGGTATTCCATCTCATCCCAGGGATCCAATCCCAGGGATCCCATCCCCTCCCATCCCATCCCTTCCCATCCCAGGGATCACATCCCAGGGATCCCATCCCATCCCGGGGATCCCATTTCATCTCTTCCCATCCCAGGGATCCCGTCCCATCCCAGGGATCCCATCCCATACGAGGGATCACATTCCAGGGATCCCATCCGTAGGATCCCATCTCATCCCATCCCTGGGATCCAATCCCATCCCATCTCATCCCAGGGATCCCATAAGATCCCATCAAACGGTTCCCAACCCATCCCAACCCATCCCATCCCATGGATCCCATCCCAGGGATCCCATCCCAGGGATCCCATACCATCCCAGGGATCCCATGCCATCCCATCCCATCCCATCCCATCCAGTCCCATCCCATCCCATCCACTCCCATCCCATCCCATCCCAGGGATCCCATCCCATCCCAGGGATAACATCCCAGGGATCCCATCCCATGGCAGCGCAGGGGTCCCATCCCATCCCATAGCAGGGATCCCATCCCATCCCATCCCATCCCAGGCATCCCATCCCAGGGATCCAATCCCATCCCAGGGATTCCATCCCAGGGATCTCATACCATCCCAGGGATCCCATCCCATCGATCCAATCCCATCCCAGCTATCCCATCCCAGGGATGCCACCCCATCCCAGGGATCCTATCCCATCTGTTCCCATCCCAGGTATCCTATCCCACCCCGTCCCATCCAAGGGATCCCATCCATTCCCAACCCAGGAATCCCATCCCTTCCCTTTCCAGGGATCCCATCCCATCCCACGGATCCCATCCCACAGATCCCATCCCATCCCAGGGATCCCATCCCAATCCAGGGATCCCATCCCATCCCATCCCAGGGATCCCATCCCATCCCAGGGATCCCATCCCATCTCAGGGATCCCATCCCATCCCAGGGATCCCATCCCAATCCAGGGATCCCATCCCATCCCATCCCAGGGATCCCATCCCATCCCAGGGATCCCATCCCATCGCAGGGATCCCATCCCATCCCATCCCATCCCATCCCATCCTATCCCATCCCATCCCATCCCATCCCATCCCATCCCATCCCATCCCATCCCATCCCAGGGGTCCCAACCCATCCCAGGGATCCAATCCCATCCCAGGGATCCCATCCCATCCCAGCTATCCCACCCCAGGGATTCCATCCCATCCCGGGGATCCCATTTCATCTGTCCCCATCCCAGGGATCCCATCCCATCCCATCCCATCCCAGGGATCCCATCCCATCCAAACCCATCCCATCCCATCCCATCCCTTTCCAGGGATACCATCCCATCCCAGCTTTCCCATCCCAGGGTTTCCATCCCATCCCGGGGATCCCATTTCATCTGTTCCCATCCCTGGGATCCCATCCCATCCCATGGATCCAATCCCATCCCAAGCCATCCCATCCCAGGGATCCCATCCCTTCCCATCCCAGGGATCCCATCCCATCCCATCCCATCCCATCCCATCCCATCCCAGGGATCGCATCCCATCCCATCCAATCCCATCCCACCCCATCCCATCCCATTCAATCCCATCCCATCCCATGGATCCAGTCCCATACCAACCCATCCCATCCCATGGATCCCATCCCATCCCAGGGATCCCATCCCATCCCATCCCATCCCATCCCATCCCAGGGATCGCATCCCATCCCATCAAATCCCATCCCATCCCATCCAATCCCATCCCACCCCATCCCATCCCATCCCTTCCCAGCCCATCCCATCCCTTCCCATCCCATCTCATCCCATCCCATCCCATCCCATCCCATCCCATCCCATCCCATCCCATCCCATCCCATCCCAATCATCCCTGCTATCTCATGCCAGGTATTCCATCTCATCCCAGGGATCCAATCCCAGGGATCCCATCCCATCCCAGGGATAACATCCCAGGGATCCCATCCCCTCCCATCCCATCCCTTCCCATCCCATCCCATCCCAGGGATCCCATCCCATCCCAGGGATAACATCCCAGGGATCCCATCCCATGCCAGGGATCCCATGTCAGAGATCCCATCCCATCTCACGGATGCCATATCAGGGATTCGATCCCATCCGATCCCATCCCAGGGATCCCATCCCATCTCAACCCATCCCATCCCATTCCAGGGATACCACCCCATCCCAGCTATCCCATCCCAGGGATTCCATCCCATCCCAGGGATCCCATTTCATCTGTTCCCATCCCTGGGATCCCATCCCATCCCATCCCATCCCATCCCATCCCATGCCATGGATCCAATCCCATCCCAACCCATCCCATCCCATGGATCCCATCCCATCCCAGTGATCCCATCCCATCCCATCCCAGGGATCGCATCCCATCCCATCCAATCCCATCCCACCCCATCCCATCCCATTCCATCCCATCCTATCCCATCCCATCCCATCCCATCCCATCCCATCCCATCCCATCCCATCCCAGGGATCCCAACCCATCCCAGGGATCCCATCCCATCCCAGGGATCCCATCCAATCCCAGGGATCCCATCCCATCCCATCCTATCCCATCCCATCCCATCCCATCCCATCCCATCCCATCCCATCCCAGAGATCCCAACCCATACCAGGGATCCCATCCCATCCCATCCCAGAGATCCCAACCCATACGAGGGATCCCATCCCATCCCAGGGATCCCATCCCATCCCATCCTATCCCATCCCATCCCATCCCATCCCATCCCATCCCAGAGATCCCAACACATACCAGGGATCCCATCCCATCCCATCCCATCCCAGAGATCCCAACCCATACCAGGGATCCCATCCCATCCCAGGGATCCCATCCCATCCCAGCTATCCCATCCCAGGGATTCCATCCCATCCCGGGGATCCCATTTCATCTGTTCCCATCCCAGGGATCCCATCGCATCCCATCCCAGGGATCCAATCCTATCCCATCTCATCCCAGGGATCCCATAAGATCCCATCAAACGTTTCCCCACCCATCCCAACCCATCCCATCCCATGGATCCCATTCCAGGGATCCCATCCCAGGGATCCCATACCATCCCAGGGATCCCATCCCATCGCATTCCCATCCCATCCCATCCAGTCCCATCCCATCCCATCCCATCCCATCCCATCCCATCCCATCCCATCCCATCCCATCCCAATCATCCCTGATATCTCATGCCAGGTATTCCATCTCATCCCAGGGATCCAATCCCAGGGATCCCATCCCCTCCCATCCCATCCCTTCCCATCGCATCCCATCCCAGGGATCCCATCCCATCCCATCCCATCCCATCCCAATCATCCCTGCTATCTCATGCCAGGTATTCCATCTCGTCCCAGGGATCCAATCCCAGGGATCCCATCCCCTCCCATCCCATCCCTTCCCATCCCATCCCATCCCTTCCCATCCCATCCCATCCCAGGGATCCCATCCCATGCCTGGGATCCCATGTCAGAGATCCCATCCCATCTCACAGATGCCATCCCAGGGATTCGATCCCATCCCATCCCAGGAATGCCATTCCAGGGATCCCATCCCATCCCATCCCAGGGATCCCATCCCATCCCAGGGATCCCATCCCATCCCATCCAATCCCATCCGATCCCATCCCAGGTATCCCATCCCAGGGATCCCATCCCATGGCAGCGCAGGGGTCCCATCCCATCCCATAGCAGGGATCCCATCCCAGCCCATCTCATCCCAGGGATCCCATCCCATCCCATCCCATCCCATCCCATCCCAGGCATCCCATCCCAGGGATCCAATCCCATCCCAGGGATTCCATCCCAGGGATCTCATACCATCCCAGGGATCCCATCCCATCGATCCAATCCCATCCCAGCTATCCCATCCCAGGGATGCCACCCCATCCCAGGGATCCTATCCCATCTGTTCCCATCCCAGGTATCCTATCCCACCCCGTCCCATCCAAGGGATCCCATCCATTCCCAACCCAGGAATCCCATCCCTTCCCTTTCCAGGGATCCCATCCCATCCCACGGATCCCATCCCACAGATCCCATCCCATCCCAGGGATCCCATCCCAATCCAGGGATCCCATCCCATCCCATCCCAGGGATCCCATCCCATCCCAAGGACCCCATCCCATCTCAGGGATCCCATCCCATCCCAGGGATCCCATCCCAATCCAGGGATCCCATCCCATCCCATCCCATCCCAGGGATCCCATCCCATCCCAGGGATCCCATCCCATCGCAGGGATCCCATCCCATCCCATCCCATCCCATCCTATCCCATCCCATCCCATCCCATCCCATCCCATCCCATCCCATCCCATCCCATCCCATCCCATCCCAGGGGTCCCAACCCATCCCAGGGATCCAATCCCATCCCAGGGATCCCATCCCATCCCAGCTATCCCACCCCAGGGATTCCATCCCATCCCGGGGATCCCATTTCATCTGTCCCCATCCCAGGGATCCCATCCCATCCCATCCCAGGGATCCCATCCCATCCAAACCCATCCCATCCCATCCCATCCCTTTCCAGGGATACCATCCCATCCCAGCTATCCCATCCCAGGGTTTCCATCCCATCCCGGGGATCCCATTTCATCTGTTCCCATCCCTGGGATCCCATCCCATCCCATCCCATGGATCCAATCCCATCCCAAGCCATCCCATCCCAGGGATCCCATCCCTTCCCATCCCAGGGATCCCATCCCATCCCATCCCATCCCATCCCATCCCATCCCAGGGATCGCATCCCATCCCATCCAATCCCATCCCACCCCATCCCATCCCATTCAATCCCATCCCATCCCATGGATCCAGTCCCATACCAACCCATCCCATCCCATGGATCCCATCCCATCCCAGGGATCCCATCCCATCCCATCCCATCCCATCCCAAGGATCGCATCCCATCCCATCAAATCCCATCCCATCCTATCCAATCCCATCCCACCCCATCCCATCCCATCCCTTCCCAGCCCATCCCATCCCTTCCCATCCCATCTCATCCCATCCCATCCCATCCCATCCCATCCCATCCCATCCCATCCCATCCCATCCCATCCCATCCCATCCCAATCATCCCTGCTATCTCATGCCAGGTATTCCATCTCATCCCAGGGATCCAATCCCAGGGATCCCATCCCCTCCCATCCCATCCCTTCCCATCCCAGGGATCACATCCCAGGGATCCCATCCCATCCCGGGGATCCCATTTCATCTCTTCCCATCCCAGGGATCCCGTCCCATCCCAGGGATCCCATCCCATACGAGGGATCACATTCCAGGGATCCCATCCGTAGGATCCCATCTCATCCCATCCCTGGGATCCAATCCCATCCCATCTCATCCCAGGGATCCCATAAGATCCCATCAAACGGTTCCCAACCCATCCCAACCCATCCCATCCCATGGATCCCATCCCAGGGATCCCATCCCAGGGATCCCATACCATCCCAGGGATCCCATGCCATCCCATCCCATCCCATCCAGTCCCATCCCATCCCATCCACTCCCATCCCATCCCATCCCAGGGATCCCATCCCATCCCAGGGATAACATCCCAGGGATCCCATCCCATGGCAGCGCAGGGGTCCCATCCCATCCCATAGCAGGGATCCCATCCCATCCCATCCCATCCCATCCCAGGCATCCCATCCCAGGGATCCAATCCCATCCCAGCTATCCCATCCCAGGGATGCCACCCCATCCCAGGGATCCTATCCCATCTGTTCCCATCCCAGGTATCCTATCCCACCCCGTCCCATCCAAGGGATCCCATCCATTCCCAACCCAGGAATCCCATCCCTTCCCTTTCCAGGGATCCCATCCCATCCCACGGATCCCATCCCACAGATCCCATCCCATCCCAGGGATCCCATCCCAATCCAGGGATCCCATCCCATCCCATCCCAGGGATCCCATCCCATCCCAGGGATCCCATCCCATCTCAGGGATCCCATCCCATCCCAGGGATCCCATCCCAATCCAGGGATCCCATCCCATCCCATCCCAGGGATCCCATCCCATCCCAGGGATCCCATCCCATCGCAGGGATCCCATCCCATCCCATCCCATCCCATCCCATCCCATCCTATCCCATCCCATCCCATCCCATCCCATCCCATCCCAGGGGTCCCAACCCATCCCAGGGATCCAATCCCATCCCAGGGATCCCATCCCATCCCAGCTATCCCACCCCAGGGATTCCATCCCATCCCGGGGATCCCATTTCATCTGTCCCCATCCCAGGGATCCCATCCCATCCCATCCCAGGGATCCCATCCCATCCAAACCCATCCCATCCCATCCCATCCCTTTCCAGGGATACCATCCCATCCCAGCTTTCCCATCCCAGGGTTTCCATCCCATCCCGGGGATCCCATTTCATCTGTTCCCATCCCTGGGATCCCATCCCATCCCATGGATCCAATCCCATCCCAAGCCATCCCATCCCAGGGATCCCATCCCTTCCCATCCCAGGGATCCCATCCCATCCCATCCCATCCCATCCCATCCCATCCCATCCCATCCCATCCCATCCCAGGGATCGCATCCCATCCCATCCAATCCCATCCCACCCCATCCCATCCCATTCAATCCCATCCCATCCCATGGATCCAGTCCCATACCAACCCATCCCATCCCTTGGATCCCATCCCATCCCAGGGATCCCATCCCATCCCATCCCATCCCATCCCATCCCAGGGATCGCATCCCATCCCATCAAATCCCATCCCATCCCATCCAATCCCATCCCACCCCATCCCATCCCATCCCTTCCCAGCCCATCCCATCCCTTCCCATCCCATCTCATCCCATCCCATCCCATCCCATCCCATCCCATCCCATCCCATCCCATCCCATCCCATCCCATCCCATCCCATCCCATCCCATCCCAATCATCCCTGCTATCTCATGCCAGGTATTCCATCTCATCCCAGGGATCCAATCCCAGGGATCCCATCCCCTCCCATCCCATCCCTTCCCATCCCATCCCAGGGATCACATCCCAGGGATCCCATCCCATCCCAGGGATAACATCCCAGGGATCCCATCCCCTCCCATCCCATCCCTTCCCATCCCATCCCATCCCAGGGATCCCATCCCATCCCAGGGATAACATCCCAGGGATCCCATCCCATGCCAGGGATCCCATGTCAGAGATCCCATCCCATCTCACGGATGCCATATCAGGGATTCGATCCCATCCGATCCCATCCCAGGGATCCCATCCCATCTCAACCCATCCCATCCCATTCCAGGGATACCACCCCATCCCAGCTATCCCATCCCAGGGATTCCATCCCATCCCAGGGATCCCATTTCATCTGTTCCCATCCCTGGGATCCCATCCCATCCCATCCCATCCCATCCCATGCCATGGATCCAATCCCATCCCAACCCATCCCATCCCATGGATCCCATCCCATCCCAGTGATCCCATCCCATCCCATCCCAGGGATCGCATCCCATCCCATCCAATCCCATCCCACCCCATCCCATCCCATTCCATCCCATCCTATCCCATCCCATCCCATCCCATCCCATCCCATCCCATCCCATCCCATCCCAGGGATCCCAACCCATCCCAGGGATCCCATCCCATCCCAGGGATCCCATCCAATCCCAGGGATCCCATCCCATCCCATCCTATCCCATCCCATCCCATCCCATCCCATCCCAGAGATCCCAACCCATACCAGGGATCCCATCCCATCCCATCCCAGAGATCCCAACCCATACGAGGGATCCCATCCCATCCCAGGGATCCCATCCCATCCCATCCTATCCCATCCCATCCCATCCCATCCCATCCCATCCCAGAGATCCCAACACATACCAGGGATCCCATCCCATCCCATCCCATCCCAGAGATCCCAACCCATACCAGGGATCCCATCCCATCCCAGGGATCCCATCCCATCCCAGCTATCCCATCCCAGGGATTCCATCCCATCCCGGGGATCCCATTTCATCTGTTCCCATCCCAGGGATCCCATCGCATCCCATCCCAGGGATCCAATCCCATCCCATCTCATCCCAGGGATCCCATAAGATCCCATCAAACGTTTCCCCACCCATCCCAACCCATCCCATCCCATGGATCCCATTCCAGGGATCCCATCCCAGGGATCCCATACCATCCCAGGGATCCCATCCCATCGCATTCCCATCCCATCCCATCCAGTCCCATCCCATCCCATCCCATCCCATCCCATCCCATCCCATCCCATCCCATCCCATCCCATCCCATCCCATCCCATCCCATCCCAATCATCCCTGATATCTCATGCCAGGTATTCCATCTCATCCCAGGGATCCAATCCCAGGGATCCCATCCCCTCCCATCCCATCCCTTCCCATCGCATCCCATCCCAGGGATCCCATCCCATCCCATCCCATCCCATCCCAATCATCCCTGCTATCTCATGCCAGGTATTCCATCTCGTCCCAGGGATCCAATCCCAGGGATCCCATCCCCTCCCATCCCATCCCTTCCCATCCCATCCCATCCCTTCCCATCCCATCCCATCCCAGGGATCCCATCCCATCCCATCCCATCCCAGGGATAACATCCCAGGGATCCCATCCCATGCCTGGGATCCCATGTCAGAGATCCCATCCCATCTCACAGATGCCATCCCAGGGATTCGATCCCATCCCATCCCAGGAATGCCATTCCAGGGATCCCATCCCATCCCATCCCAGGGATCCCATCCCATCCCAGGGATCCCATCCCATCCCATCCAATCCCATCCGATCCCATCCCAGGTATCCCATCCCAGGGATCCCATCCCATGGCAGCGCAGGGGTCCCATCCCATCCCATAGCAGGGATCCCATCCCAGCCCATCTCATCCCAGGGATCCCATCCCATCCCATCCCATCCCATCCCATCCCAGGCATCCCATCCCAGGGATCCAATCCCATCCCAGGGATTCCATCCCAGGGATCTCATACCATCCCAGGGATCCCATCCCATCGATCCAATCCCATCCCAGCTATCCCATCCCAGGGATGCCACCCCATCCCAGGGATCCTATCCCATCTGTTCCCATCCCAGGTATCCTATCCCACCCCGTCCCATCCAAGGGATCCCATCCATTCCCAACCCAGGAATCCCATCCCTTCCCTTTCCAGGGATCCCATCCCATCCCACGGATCCCATCCCACAGATCCCATCCCATCCCAGGGATCCCATCCCAATCCAGGGATCCCATCCCATCCCATCCCAGGGATCCCATCCCATCCCAGGGATCCCATCCCATCTCAGGGATCCCATCCCATCCCAGGGATCCCATCCCAATCCAGGGATCCCATCCCATCCCATCCCAGGGATCCCATCCCATCCCAGGGATCCCATCCCATCGCAGGGATCCCATCCCATCCCATCCCATCCCATCCCATCCCATCCTATCCCATCCCATCCCATCCCATCCCATCCCATCCCATCCCATCCCATCCCATCCCATCCCATCCCATCCCATCCCAGGGGTCCCAACCCATCCCAGGGATCCAATCCCATCCCAGGGATCCCATCCCATCCCAGCTATCCCACCCCAGGGATTCCATCCCATCCCGGGGATCCCATTTCATCTGTCCCCATCCCAGGGATCCCATCCCATCCCATCCCAGGGATCCCATCCCATCCAAACCCATCCCATCCCATCCCATCCCTTTCCAGGGATACCATCCCATCCCAGCTATCCCATCCCAGGGTTTCCATCCCATCCCGGGGATCCCATTTCATCTGTTCCCATCCCTGGGATCCCATCCCATCCCATCCCATGGATCCAATCCCATCCCAAGCCATCCCATCCCAGGGATCCCATCCCTTCCCATCCCAGGGATCCCATCCCATCCCATCCCATCCCATCCCATCCCATCCCATCCCAGGGATCGCATCCCATCCCATCCAATCCCATCCCACCCCATCCCATCCCATTCAATCCCATCCCATCCCATGGATCCAGTCCCATACCAACCCATCCCATCCCATGGATCCCATCCCATCCCAGGGATCCCATCCCATCCCATCCCATCCCATCCCATCCCAGGGATCGCATCCCATCCCATCAAATCCCATCCCATCCCATCCAATCCCATCCCACCCCATCCCATCCCATCCCTTCCCAGCCCATCCCATCCCTTCCCATCCCATCTCATCCCATCCCATCCCATCCCATCCCATCCCATCCCATCCCATCCCATCCCATCCCATCCCATCCCAATCATCCCTGCTATCTCATGCCAGGTATTCCATCTCATCCCAGGGATCCAATCCCAGGGATCCCATCCCCTCCCATCCCATCCCTTCCCATCCCAGGGATCACATCCCAGGGATCCCATCCCATCCCGGGGATCCCATTTCATCTCTTCCCATCCCAGGGATCCCGTCCCATCCCAGGGATCCCATCCCATACGAGGGATCACATTCCAGGGATCCCATCCGTAGGATCCCATCTCATCCCATCCCTGGGATCCAATCCCATCCCATCTCATCCCAGGGATCCCATAAGATCCCATCAAACGGTTCCCAACCCATCCCAACCCATCCCATCCCATGGATCCCATCCCAGGGATCCCATCCCAGGGATCCCATACCATCCCAGGGATCCCATGCCATCCCATCCCATCCCATCCCATCCAGTCCCATCCCATCCCATCCAATCCCATCCCATCCCATCCCAGGGATCCCATCCCATCCCAGGGATAACATCCCAGGGATCCCATCCCATGGCAGCGCAGGGGTCCCATCCCATCCCATAGCAGGGATCCCATCCCAGCCCATCTCATCCCAGGGATCCCATCCCATCCCATCCCATCCCATCCCATCCCAGGCATCCCATCCCAGGGATCCAATCCCAGCCCAGGGATTCCATCCCAGGGATCTCATACCATCCCAGGGATCCCATCCCATCGATCCAATCCCATCCCAGCTATCCCATCCCAGGGATGCCACCCCATCCCAGGGATCCTATCCCATCTGTTCCCATCCCAGGTATCCTATCCCACCCCGTCCCATCCAAGGGATCCCATCCATTCCCAACCCAGGAATCCCATCCCTTCCCTTTCCAGGGATCCCATCCCATCCCACGGATCCCATCCCACAGATCCCATCCCATCCCAGGGATCCCATCCCAATCCAGGGATCCCATCCCATCCCATCCCAGGGATCCCATCCCATCCCAGGGATCCCATCCCATCTCAGGGATCCCATCCCATCCCAGGGATCCCATCCCAATCCAGGGATCCCATCCCATTCCATCCCAGGGATCCAATCCCATCCCAGGGATCCCATCCCATCGCAGGGATCCCATCCCATCCCATCCCATCCCATCCTATCCCATCCCATCCCATCCCATCCCATCCCGTCCCATCCCATCCCATCCCATCCCATCCCATCCCAGGGGTCCCAACCCATCCCAGGGATCCAATCCCATCCCAGGGATCCCATCCCATCCCAGCTATCCCACCCCAGGGATTCCATCCCATCCCGGGGATTCCATTTCATCTGTCCCCATCCCAGGGATCCCATCCCATCCCATCCCATCCCAGGGATCCCATCCCATCCAAACCCATCCCATCCCATCCCATCCCTTTCCAGGGATACCATCCCATCCCAGCTATCCCATCCCAGGGTTTCCATCCCATCCCGGGGATCCCATTTCATCTGTTCCCATCCCTGGGATCCCATCCCATCCCATCCCATGGATCCAATCCCATCCCAAGCCATCCCATCCCAGGGATCCCATCCCTTCCCATCCCAGGGATCCCATCCCATCCCATCCCATCCCATCCCATCCCATCCCATCCCAGGGATCGCATCCCATCCCATCCAATCCCATCCCACCCCATCCCATCCCATTCAATCCCATCCCATCCCATGGATCCAGTCCCATACCAACCCATCCCATCCCATGGATCCCATCCCATCCCATCCCATGGATCCAATCCCATCCCAAGCCATCCCATCCCAGGGATCCCATCCCTTCCCATCCCAGGGATCCCATCCCATCCCATCCCATCCCATCCCATCCCATCCCATCCCAGGGATCGCATCCCATCCCATCCAATCCCATCCCACCCCATCCCATCCCATTCAATCCCATCCCATCCCATGGATCCAGTCCCATACCAACCCATCCCATCCCAGGGATCCCATCCCATCCCATCCCATCCCAGGGATCGCATCCCATCCCATCAAATCCCATCCCATCCCATCCAATCCCATCCCACCCCATCCCATCCCATCCCTTCCCAGCCCATCCCATCCCTTCCCATCCCATCTCATCCCATCCCATCCCATCCCATCCCATCCCATCCCATCCCATCCCATCCCATCCCATCCCAGGGATCACATCCCAGGGATCCCATCCCATCCCGGGGATCCCATTTCATCTCTTCCCATCCCAGGGATCCCGTCCCATCCCAGGGATCCCATCCCATACGAGGGATCACATTCCAGGGATCCCATCCGTAGGATCCCATCTCATCCCATCCCTGGGATCCAATCCCATCCCATCTCATCCCAGGGATCCCATAAGATCCCATCAAACGGTTCCCAACCCATCCCAACCCATCCCATCCCATGGATCCCATCCCAGGGATCCCATCCCAGGGATCCCATACCATCCCAGGGATCCCATGCCATCCCATCCCATCCCATCCGATCCAGTCCCATCCCATCCCATCCAATCCCATCCCATCCCATCCCATCCCATCCCAGGGATCCCATCCCATCCCAGGGATAACATCCCAGGGATCCCATCCCCTCCCATCCCATCCCTTCCCATCCCATCCCATCCCAGGGATCCCATCCCATCCCAGGGATAACATCCCAGGGATCCCATCCCATGCCAGGGATCCCATGTCAGAGATCCCATCCCATCTCACGGATGCCATATCAGGGATTCGATCCCATCCGATCCCATCCCAGGGATCCCATCCCATCTCAACCCATCCCATCCCATTCCAGGGATACCACCCCATCCCAGCTATCCCATCCCAGGGATTCCATCCCATCCCAGGGATCCCATTTCATCTGTTCCCATCCCTGGGATCCCATCCCATCCCATCCCATCCCATCCCATCCCATCCCATGGATCCAATCCCATCCCAACCCATCCCATCCCATGGATCCCATCCCATCCCAGTGATCCCATCCCATCCCATCCCAGGGATCGCATCCCATCCCATCCAATCCCATCCCACCCCATCCCATCCCATTCCATCCCATCCTATCCCATCCCATCCCATCCCATCCCATCCCATCCCATCCCATCCCATCCCATCCCAGGGATCCCAACCCATCCCAGGGATCCCATCCCATCCCAGGGATCCCATCCAATCCCAGGCATCCCATCCCATCCCATCCTATCCCATCCCATCCCAGGGATCCCAACCCATCCCAGGGATCCCATCCCATCCCAGGGATCCCATCCAATCCAGGGAACCCATCCCATCCCATCCTATCCCATCCCATCCCATCCCATCCCATCCCATCCCATCCCAGAGATCCCAACCCATACCAGGGATCCCATCCCATCCCATCCCATCCCATCCCAGAGATCCCAACCCATACCAGGGATCCCATCCCATCCCAGGATCCCATCCCATCCCAGCTATCCCATCCCAGGGATTCCATCCCATCCCGGGGATCCCATTTCATCTGTTCCCATCCCAGGGATCCCATCGCATCCCATCCCTGGGATCCAATCCCATCCCATCTCATCCCAGGGATCCCATAAGATCCCATCAAACGGTTCCCCACCCTTCCCAACCCATCCCATCCCATGGATCCCATCCCAGGGATCCCATCCCAGGGATCCCATACCATCCCAGGGATCCCATCCCATCCCATCCCATCCCATCCCATCCCATCCCATCCCATCCAGTCCCATCCCATCCCATCCCATCCCATCCCATCCCATCCCATCCCATCCCATCCCATCCCATCCCAATCATCCCTGCTATCTCATGCCAGGTATTCCATCTCATCCCAGGGATCCAATCCCAGGGATCCCATCCCCTCCCATCCCATCCCTTCCCATCCCATCCCATCCCAGGGATCCCATCCCATCCCAGGGATAACATCCCAGGGATCCCATCCCATGCCAGGGATCCCATGTCAGAGATCCCATCCCATCTCACAGATGCCATCCCAGGGATTCGATCCCATCCCATCCCAGGAATCCCATTCCAGGGATCCCATCCCATCCCAGAGATCCCATCCCATCTCACGGATGCCATCCCAGGGATTCGATCCCATCCCATCCCATCCCAGGGATCCCATCCCATCTCAACCCATCCCATCCCATCCCATCCCATCCCATTCCAGGCATACCACCCCATCCCAGCTATCCCATCCCAGGGATTCCATCCCATCCCAGGGATCCCATTTCATCTGTTCCCATCCCTGGGATCCCATCCCATCCCATCCCATCCCATGGATCCAATCCCATCCCAACACATCCCATCCCATGGATCCCATCCCATCCCAGTGATCCCATCCCATCCCATCCCAGGGATTGCATCCCATCCCATCCAATCCCATCCCACCCCATCCCATCCCATTCCATCCCATCCTATCCCATCCCATCCCATCCCATCCCATCCCATCCCAGGGATCCCAACCCATCCCAGGGATCCCATCCCATCCCAGGGATCCCATCCAATCCCAGGGATCCCATCCCATCCCATCCTATCCCATCCCATCCCATCCCATCCCATCCCATCCCATCCCATCCCATCCCAGAGATCCCAACCCATACCAGGGATCCCATCCCATCCCATCCCTGAGATACCAACCCATACCAGGGATCCCATCCCATCCCAGGGATCCCATCCCATCCCAGCTATCCCATCCCAGGGATTCCATCCCATCCCGGGGATCCCATTTCATCTGTTCCCATCCCGGGGATCCCATCGCATCCCATCCCAGGGATCCAATCCCATCCCATCTCATCCCAGGGATCCCATAAGATCCCATCAAACGTTTCCCCACCCATCCCATCCCATGGATCCCATCCCAGGGATCCGATCCCAGGGATCCCATACCATCCCAGGGATCCCATCCCATCGCATTCCCATCCCATCCCATCCAGTCCCATCCCATCCCATCCCATCCCATCCCATCCCATCCCATCCCATCCCATCCCATCCCATCCCATCCCAATCATCCCTGCTATCTCATGCCAGGTATTCCATCTCATCCCAGGGATCCAATCCCAGGGATCCCATCCCCTCCCATCCCATCCCTTCCCATCCCATCCCAGGGATCCCATCCCATCCCATCCCATCCCATCCCATCCCATCCCATCCCATCCCATCCCAATCATCCCTGCTATCTCATGCCAGGTATTCCATCTCATCCCAGGGATCCAATCCCAGGGATCCCATCCCCTCCCATCCCATCCCTTCCCATCCCATCCCTTCCCATCCCATCCCATCCCAGGGATCCCATCCCATCCCAGGGATAACATCCCAGGGATCCCATCCCATGCCTGGGATCCCATGTCAGAGATCCCATCCCATCTCACAGATGCCATCCCAGGGATTCGATCCCATCCCATCCCAGGAATCCCATTCCAGGGATCCCATCCCATCCCATCCCAGGGATCCCATCCCATCCCAGGGATCCCATCCCATCCCATCCAATCCCATCCGATCCCATCCCAGGTATCCCATCCCAGGGATCCCATCCCATGGCAGCGCAGGGGTCCCATCCCATCCCATAGCAGGGATCCCATCCCAGCCCATCTCATCCCAGGGATCCCATCCCAGCCCATCTCATCCCAGGGATCCCATCCCATCCCATCCCATCCCATCCCATCCCATCCCATCCCAGGCATCCCATCCCAGGGATCCAATCCCATCCCAGGGATTCCATCCCAGGGATCTCATACCATCCCAGGGATCCCATCCCATCCCAGGGATCCAATCCCATCCCAGCTATCCCATCCCAGGGATCCCATCCCATCCCAGGGATCCAATCCCAATCCAGGGATCCCATCCCATCCCATCCCAGGGATCCCATCCCATCCCAGGGATCCCATCCCATCTCAGGGATCCCATCCCATCCCAGGGATCCCATCCCAATCCAGGGATCCCATCCCATCCCATCCCATCCCAGGGATCCCATCCCATCCCAGGGATCCCATCCCATCGCAGGGATCCCATCCCATCCCATCCCATCCCATCCTATCCCATCCCATCCCATCCCATCCCATCCCATCCCATCCCATCCCATCCCATCCCATCCCATCCCATCCCATCCCATCCCATCCCATCCCATCCCAGGGGTCCCAACCCATCCCAGGGATCCAATCCCATCCCAGGGATCCCATCCCATCCCAGCTATCCCACCCCAGGGATTCCATCCCATCCCGGGGATCCCATTTCATCTGTCCCCATCCCAGGGATCCCATCCCATCCCATCCCAGGGATCCCATCCCATCCAAACCCATCCCATCCCATCCCATCCCTTTCCAGGGATACCATCCCATCCCAGCTATCCCATCCCAGGGTTTCCATCCCATCCCGGGGATCCCATTTCATCTGTTCCCATCCCTGGGATCCCATCCCATCCCATCCCATGGATCCAATGCCATCCCAACCCATCCCATCCCTGGGATCCCATCCCTTCCCATCCCAGGGATCCCATCCCATCCCATCCCACCCCAGGGATCGCATCCCATCCCATCCAATCCCATCCCACCCCATCCCATCCCATTCAATCCCATCCCATCCCATGGATCCAGACCCATACCAATCCATCCCATCCCAGGGATCCCATCCCATCCCAGGGATCCCATCCCATCCCATCCCATCCCAGGGATCGCATCCCATCCCATCAAATCCCATCCCATCCCATCCAATCCCATCCCACCCGATCCCATCCCATCCCTTCCCAGCCCATCCCATCCCTTCCCATCCCATCTCATACCATCCCATCCCATCCCATCCCATCCCATCCCATCCCATCCCATCCCATCCCATCCCATCCCATCCCAATCATCCCTGCTATCTCATGCCAGGTATTCCATCTCATCCCAGGGATCCAATCCCAGGGATCCCATCCCCTCCCATCCCATCCCTTCCCATCCCATCCCAGGGATCACATCCCAGGGATCCCATCCCATCCCGGGGATCCCATTTCATCTCTTCCCATCCCAGGGATCCCGTCCCATCCCATCCCAGGGATCCCATCCCATCCCAACCCATCCCATACCATCCCAGGGATCCCATCCCATCCCAGGGAACCTATCCCATCCCATCCCATCCTATCCCATCCCATCCCTTCCCATCCCATCCCATCCCATCCCTTCCCATCCCATCCCATCCCATCCCAGAGATCCCAACCCATACCAGGGATCCCATCCCATCCCATCCCATCCCAGAGATCCCAACCCATACCAGGGATCCCATCCCATCCCAGGGATCCCATCCCATCCCAGCTATCCCATCCCAGGGATTCCATCCCATCCCGGGGATCCCATTTCATCTGTTCCCATCCCAGGGATCCCATCGCATCCCATCCCAGGGATCCAATCCCATCCCATCTCATCCCAGGGATCCCATAAGATCCCATCAAACGGTTCCCCACCCATCCCAACCCATCCCATCCCATGGATCCCATCCCAGGGATCCCATCCCATCGCATTCCCATCCCATCCCATCCCATCCAGTCCCATCCCATCCCATCCCATCCCATCCCATCGCATCCCATTCCATCCCAATCATCCCTGCTATCTCATGCCAGGTATTCCATCTCATCTCAGGGATCCAATCCCAGGGATCCCATCCCCTCCCATCCCATCCCTTCCCATCCCATCCCATCCCAGGGATCCCATCCCATCCCATCCCATCCCATCCCATCCCATCCCAGGGATCCCATCGCATCCCGGGGATCCCATCCCAGGGATTCCATCCCATCCCAGGGATCCCATCCCATACGAGGGATCACATTCCAGGGATCCCATCCGTAGGATCCCATCTCATCCCATCCCAGGGATCCAATCCCATCCCATCTCATCCCAGGGATCCCATAAGATCCCATCAAACGGTTCCCAACCCATCCCAACCCATCCCATCCCATGGATCCCATCCCAGGGATCCCATCACAGGGATCCCATACCATCCCAGGGATCCCATCCCATCCCATCCCATCCCATCCAGTCCCATCCCATCCCATCCAATCCCATCCCATCCCATCCCAGGGATCCCATCCCATCCCAGGGATAACATCCCAGGGATCCCATCCCATGCCAGGGATCCCATGTCAGAGATCCCATCCCATCTCACGGATGCCATCCCAGGGATTCGATCCCATCCCATCCCATCCCAGGGATCCCATCCCATCTCAACCCATCCCATCCCATCCCATTCCAGGGATACCACCCCATCCCAGCTATCCCATCCCATCCCAGGGATTCCATCCCATCCCAGGGATCCCATTTCATCTGTTCCCATCCCTGGGATCCCATCCCATCCCATCCCATCCCATGGATCCAATCCCATCCCAACCCATCCCATCCCATGGATCCCATCCCATCCCAGTGATCCCATCCCATCCCAGCCCAGGGATCGCATCCCATCCCATCCAATCCCATCCCAGGGATCCCAACCCATCCCAGGGATCCCATCCCATCCCAGGGATCCCATCCAATCCCAGGGATCCCATCCCATCCCATCCTATCCCATCCCATCCCATCCCATCCCATCCCAGAGATCCCAACCCATACCAGGGATCCCATCCCATCCCATCCCATCCCATCCCAGAGATCCCAACCCATACCAGGGATCCCATCCCATCCCAGGGATCCCATCCCATCCCAGCTATCCCATCCCAGGGATTCCATCCCATCCCGGGGATCCCATTTCATCTGTTCCCATCCCAGGGATCCCATCGCATCCCATCCCTGGGATCCAATCCCATCCCATCTCATCCCAGGGATCCCATAAGATCCCATTAAACGGTTCCCCACCCTTCCCAACCCATCCCATCCCATGGATCCCATCCCAGGGATCCCATCCCAGGGATCCCATACCATCCCAGGGATCCCATCCCATCCCATCCCATCCCATCCAGTCCCATCCCATCCCATCCCATCCCATTCCATCCCATCCCATCCCATCCCATCCCATCCCATCCCATCCCATCCCATCCCATCCCATCCCAATCATCCCTGCTATCTCATGCCAGGTATTCCATCTCATCCCAGGGATCCAATCCCAGGGATCCCATCCCCTCCCATCCCATCCCTTCCCATCCCATCCCATCCCAGGGATCCCATCCCATCCCAGGGATAACATCCCAGGGATCCCATCCCATGCCAGGGATCCCATGTCAGAGATCCCATCCCATCTCACAGATGCCATCCCAGGGATTCGATCCCATCCCATCCCATCCCAGGGATCCCATCCCATCTCAACCCATCCCATCCCATCCCATTCCAGGGATACCACCCCATCCCAGCTATCCCATCCCAGGGATTCCATCCCATCCCAGGGATCCCATTTCATCTGTTCCCATCCCTGGGATCCCATCCCATCCCATCCCATCCCATGGATCCAATCCCATCCCAACCCATCCCATCCCATGGATCCCATCCCACCCCAGTGATCCCACCCCATCCCATCCCATCCCTTCCCAGCCCATCCCATCCCTTCCCATCCCATCTCATCCCATCCCATCCCATCCCATCCCATCCCATCCCATCCCATCCCATCCCATCCCAATCATCCCTGCTATCTCATGCCAGGTATTCCATCTCATCCCAGGGATCCAATCCCAGGGATCCCATCCCCTCCCATCCCATCCCTTCCCATCCCATCCCAGGGATCACATCCCAGGGATCCCATCCCATCCCGGGGATCCCATTTCATCTCTTCCCATCCCAGGGATCCCGTCCCATCCCATCCCAGGGATCCCATCCCATCCCAACCCATCCCATACCATGCCAGGGATCCCATCCCATCCCAGGGAACATATCCCATCCCATCCCATCCTATCCCATCCCATCCCTTCCCAGCCCATCCCATCCCTTCCCATCCCATCCCATCCCATCCCATCCCATCCCAGAGATCCCAACCCATACCAGGGATCCCATCGATCCCATCCCATCCCAGAGATCCCAACCCATACCAGGGATCCCATCCCATCCCAGGGATCCCATCCCATCCCAGCTATCCCATCCCAGGGATTCCATCCCATCCCGGGGATCCCATTTCATCTGTTCCCATCCCAGGGATCCCATCGCATCCCATCCCAGGGATCCAGTCCCATCCCATCTCATCCCAGGGATCCCATAAGATCCCATCAAACGGTTCCCCACCCATCCCAACCCATCCCATCCCATGGATCCCATCCCAGGGATCCCATCCCATCGCATTCCCATCCCATCCCATCCCATCCAGTCCCATCCCATCCCATCCCATCCCATCCCATCCCATCCCATCGCATCCCATCCCATCCCAATCATCCCTGCTATCTCATGCCAGGTATTCCATCTCATCCCAGGGATCCAATCCCAGGGATCCCATCCCCTCCCCTCCCATCCCATCCCTTCCCATCCCATCCCATCCCAGGGATCCCATCCCATCCCATCCCAGGGATCCCATCGCATCCCCGGGATCCCATCCCAGGGATTCCATCCCATCCCAGGGATCCCATCCCATACGAGGGATCACATTCCAGGGATCCCATCCGTAGGATCCCATCTCATCCCATCCCAGGAATCCAATCCCATCCCATCTCATCCCAGGGATCCCATAAGATCCCATCAAACGGTTCCCAACCCATCCCAACCCATCCCATCCCATGGATCCCATCCCAGGGATCCCATCCCAGGGATCCCATACCATCCCAGGGATCCCATCCCATCCCATCCCATCCCATCCCATCCAATCCCATCCCATCCCATCCCAGGGATCCCATCCCATCCCAGGGATAACATCCCAGGTATCCCATCCCCTCCCATCCCATCCCTTCCCATCCCATCCCATCCCAGGGATCCCATCCCACCCCAGGGATAACATCCCAGGGATCCCATCCCATGCCAGGGATCCCATGTCAGAGATCCCATCCCATCTCACGGATGCCATCCCAGGGATTCGATCCCATCCCATCCCAGGGATCCCATCCCATCTCAACCCATCCCATCCCATCCCATTCCAGGGATACCACCCCATCCCAGCTATCCCATCCCAGGGATTCCATCCCATCCCAGGGATCCCATTTCATCTGTTCCCATCCCTGGGATCCCATCCCATCCCATCCCATCCCATGGATCCAATCCCATCCCAACCCATCCCATCCCATGGATCCCATCCCATCCCAGTGATCCCATCCCATCCCAGCCCAGGGATCGCATCCCATCCCATCCAATCCCATCCCAGGGATCCCAACCCATCCCAGGGATCCCATCCCATCCCAGGGATCCCATCCAATCCCAGGGATCCCATCCCATCCCATCCTATCCCATCCCATCCCATCCCATCCCATCCCAGAGATCCCAACCCATACCAGGGATCCCATCCCATCCCATCCCATCCCAGAGATCCCAACCCATACCAGGGATCCCATCCCACCCCAGGGATCCCATCCCATCCCAACTATCCCATCCCAGGGATTCCATCCCATCCCGGGGATCCCATTTCATCTGTTCCCATCCCAGGGATCCCATCGCATCCCATCCCTGGGATCCAATCCCATCCCATCTCATCCCAGGGATCCCATAAGATCCCATCAAACGGTTCCCCACCCTTCCCAACCCATCCCATCCCATGGATCCCATCCCAGGGATCCCATCCCAGGGATCCCATACCATCCCAGGGATCCCATCCCATCCCAGGGATCCCATCCCATCCAGTCCCATCCCATCCCATCCCATCCCATCCCATCCCATCCCATCCCATCCCATCCCATCCCATCCCATCCCATCCCAATCATCCCTGCTATCTCATGCCAGGTATTCCATCTCATCCCAGGGATCCAATCCCAGGGATCCCATCCCCTCCCATCCCATCCCTTCCCATCCCATCCCATCCCAGGGATCCCATCCCATGCCAGGGATCCCATGTCAGAGATCCCATCCCATCTCACAGATGCCATCCCTGGGATTCGATCCCATCCCATCCCAGGAATCCCATTCCAGGGATCCCATCCCATCCCATCCCAGAGATCCCATCCCATCTCACGGATGCCATCCCAGGGATTCGATCCCATCCCATCCCATCCCAGGGATCCCATCCCATCTCAACCCATCCCATCCCATCCCATTCCAGGGATACCACCCCATCCCAGCTATCCCATCCCAGGGATTCCGTCCCATCCCAGGGATCCCATTTCATCTGTTCCCATCCCTGGCATCCCATCCCATCCCATCCCATCCCATCCCATGGATCCAATCCCATCCCAACCCATCCCATCCCATGGATCCCATCCCATCCCAGTGATCCCATCCCATCCCATCCCAGAGATCCCATCCCATCTCACGGATGCCATCCCAGGGATTCGATCCCATCCCATCCCATCCCAGAGATCCCATCCCATCTCAACCCATCCCATCCCATCCCATTCCAGGGATACCACCCCATCCCAGCTATCCCATCCCAGGGATTCCGTCCCATCCCAGGGATCCCATTTCATCTGTTCCCATCCCTGGCATCCCATCCCATCCCATCCCATGGATCCAATCCCATCCCAACCCATCCCATCCCATGGATCCCATCCCATCCCAGTGATCCCATCCCATCCCATCCCAGGGATCGCATGCCATCCCATCCAATCCCATCCCACCCCATCCCATCCCATTCCATCCCATCCTATCCCATCCCATCCCATCCCATCCCATCCCATCCCATCCCATCCCATCCCATCCCATCCCATCCCATCCCAGGGATCCCAACCCATCCCAGGGATCCCATCCCATCCCAGGGATCCCATCCAATCCCAGGGATTCCATCCCGTCCCATCCTATCCCATCCCATCCCATCCCATCCCATCCCAGAGATCCCAACCCATACCAGGGATCCCATCCCATCCCATCCCATCCCAGAGATCCCAACCCATACCAGGGATCCCATCCCATCCCAGGGATCCCATCCCATCCCAGCTATCCCATCCCAGGGATTCCATCCCATCCCGGGGATCCCATTTCATCTGTTCCCATCCCAGGGATCCCATCGCATCCCATCCCAGGGATCCAATCCCATCCCATCTCATCCCAGGGATCCCATAAGATCCCATCAAACGGTTCCCCACCCATCCCAACCCATCCCATCCCATGGATCCCATCCCAGGGATCCCATCCCAGGGATCCCATACCATCCCAGGGATCCCATCCCATCGCATTCCCATCCCATCCCACCCCATCCAGTCCCATCCCATCCCATCCCATCCCATCGCATCCCATCCCATCCCAATCATCCCTGCTATCTCATGCCAGGTATTCCATCTCATCCCAGGGATCCAATCCCAGGGATCCCATCCCCTCCCATCCCATCCCTTCCCATCCCATCCCATCCCAGGGATCCCATCCCATCCCATCCCATCCCATCCCATCCCAGGGATCCCATCGCATCCCCGGGATCCCATCCCAGGGATTCCATCCCATCCCAGGGATCCCATCCCATACGAGGGATCACATTCCAGGGATCCCATCCGTAGGATCCCATCTCATCCCATCCCAGGGATCCAATCCCATCCCATCTCATCCCAGGGATCCCATAAGATCCCATCAAACGGTTCCCAACCCATCCCAACCCATCCCATCCCATGGGTCCCATCCCAGGGATCCCATCCCAGGGATCCCATACCATCCCAGGGATCCCATCCCATCCCATCCCATCCAGTCCCATCCCATCCCATCCAATCCCATCCCATCCCATCCCAGGGATCCCATCCCATCCCAGGGATAACATCCCAGGGATCCCATCCCATGCCAGGGATCCCATGTCAGAGATCCCATCCCATCTCACGGATGCCATCCCAGGGATTCGATCCCATCCCATCCCATCCCAGGGATCCCATCCCATCTCAACCCATCCCATCCCATCCCATTCCAGGGATACCACCCCATCCCAGCTATCCCATCCCAGGGATTCCATCCCATCCCAGGGATCCCATTTCATCTGTTCCCATCCCTGGGATCCCATCCCATCCCATCCCATCCCATCCCATGGATCCAATCCCATCCCAACCCATCCCATCCCATGGATCCCATCCCATCCCAGTGATCCCATCCCAGGGATCGCATCCCATCCAATCCCATCCCAGGGATCCCAACCCATCCCAGGGATCCCATCCCATCCCAGGGATCCCATCCAATCCCAGGGATCCCATCCCATCCCATCCTATCCCATCCCATCCCATCCCATCCCATCCCATCCCATCCCATCCCATCCCATCCCAGAGATCCCAACCCATACCAGGGATCCCATCCCATCCCATCCCATCCCATCCCAGAGATCCCAACCCATACCAGGGATCCCATCCCATCCCAGCTATCCCATCCCAGGGATTCCATCCCATCCCGGGGATCCCATTTCATCTGTTCCCATCCCAGGGATCCCATCGCATCCCATTCCTGGGATCCAATCCCATCCCATCTCATCCCAGGGATCCCATAAGATCCCATCAAACGGTTCCCCACCCTTCCCAACCCATCCCATCCCATGGATCCCATCCCAGGGATCCCATCCGAGGGATCCCATACCATCCCAGGGATCCCATCCTATCCCATCCCATCCCATCCCATCCAGTCCCATCCCATCCCATCCCATCCCATCCCATCCCATCCCATCCCATCCCATCCCATCCCATCCCATCCCATCCCAATCATCCCTGCTATCTCATGCCAGGTATTCCATCTCATCCCAGGGATCCAATCCCAAGGATCCCATCCCCTCCCATCCCATCCCTTCCCATCCCATCCCATCCCAGGGATCCCATCCCATCCCAGGGATAACATCCCAGGGATCCCATCCCATGCCAGGGATCCCATGTCAGAGATCCCATCCCATCTCACAGATGCCATCCCTGGGATTCGATCCCATCCCATCCCAGGAATCCCATTCCAGGGATCCCATCCCATCCCAGAGATCCCATCCCATCTCACGGATGCCATCCCAGGGATTCGATCCCATCCCATCCCATCCCAGGGATCCCATCCCATCTCAACCCATCCCATCCCATCCCATTCCAGGGATACCACGCCATCCCAGCTATCCCATCCCAGGGATTCCATCCCATCCCAGGGATCCCATTTCATCTGTTCCCATCCCTGGGATCCCATCCCATCCCATCCCATCCCATGGATCCAATCCCATCCCAACCCATCCCATCCCATGGATCCCATCCCAGTGATCCCACCCCATCCCATCCCATCCCTTCCCAGCCCATCCCATCCCTTCCCATCCCATCTCATCCCATCCCATCCCATCCCATCCCATCCCATGGATCCCATCCCAGGGATCCCATCCCAGGGATCCCATACCATCCCAGGGATCCCATCCCATCGCATTCCCATCCCATCCCATCCCATCCAGTCCCATCCCAGGGATCACATCCCAGGGATCCCATCCCATCCCGGGGATCCCATTTCATCTCTTCCCATCCCAGGGATCCCGTCCCATCCCATCCCAGGGATCCCATCCCATCCCAACCCATCCCATACCATCCCAGGGATCCCATCCCATCCCAGGGAACCTATCCCATCCCATCCTATCCCATCCCATCCCTTCCCAGCCCATCCCATCCCTTCCCATCCCATCCCATCCCATCCCATCCCAGAGATCCCAACCCATACCAGGGATCCCATCCCATCCCATCCCATCCCAGAGATGCCAACCCATACCAGGGATCCCATCCCATCCCAGGGATCCCATCCCATCCCATCCAATCCCATCCCACCCCATCCCATCCCATTCCATCCCAACCCATCCCATCCTATCCCATTCGCATCCCATCCCATCCCATCCCATCCCATCCCATCCCAGGGATCCCATCCCAGGGATCCCATCCTAGGGATCCCATCCCATCCCGGGGATCCCATTTCATCTCTTCCCATCCCAGGGATCCCGTCCCATACCATCCCAGGGATCCCATCCCATCCCAGGGATCCCATCCCATCCCATCCCATCCTATCCCATCCCATCCCTTCCCAGCCCATCCCATCCCTTCCCAGCCCATCCCATCCCTTCCCATCCCATCCTATCCCATCCCATCTCAACCCATCCCATCCCATCCCATTCCAGGGATACCACACCATCCCAGCTATCCCATCCCAGGGATTCCATCCCATCCCAGGGATCCCATTTCATCTGTTCCCATCCCTGGGATGCCATCCCATCCCATCCCATCCCATGGATCCAATCCCATCCCAGGGATCCCATCCCATCCCATCCCAGGGATCGCATCCCATCCCATCCAATCCCATCCCACCCCATCCCATCCCATTCCATCCCATCCTATCCCATCCCATCCCATCCCATCCCAGGGATCCCAACCCATCCCAGGGATCCCATCCCATCCCAGGGATCCCATCCAATCCCATCCCATCCCATCCCATCCTATCCCATCCCATCCCATCCCATCCCATCCCATCCCATCCCATCCCATCCCATCCCATCCCATCCCATCCCATCCCATCCCAGAGATCCCAAACCATACCAGGGATCCCATCCCATCCAAGGGATCCCATCCCATCCCAGCTATCCCATCCCAGGGATTCCATCCCATCCCATCCCAGGGATCCTATCCCATCCCAACCCATCCCATCCCATCCCATTCCAGGGATGCCATCCCATCCCAGCTATCCCATCCCAGGTATTCCATCCCATCCCAGGGATCCCATTTCATCTGTTTCCATCCTTGGGATCCCATCCCATCCCATCGCATCCCATGGATCCAATCCCATCCCAACCCATCCCATCCCATGGATCCCATCCCATCCCAGGGATCCCATCCCATCCCATCCCAGGGATCGCATCCCATCCCATCCAATCCCATCCCACCCCATCCCATCCCATTCCATCCCATCCCAGAGATCCCAACCCATCCCATCCCATCCCATCCCATCCCATCCCATCCCATCCCAGGGATCCCAACCCATCCCAGGGATCCCATCCCATCCCAGGGATCCCATCCAATCCCATCCCATCCCATCCCATCCCATCCCATCCCATCCCATCCCATCCCATCCCATCCCATCCCATCCCATCCCATCCCATCCCATCCCATCCCATCCCATCCCAGAGATCCCAAACCATACCAGGGATCCCATCCCATCCCAGGGATCCCATCCCATCCCAGCTATCCCATCCAAGGGATTCCATCCCATCCCATCCCAGGGATCCCATCCCAACCCATCCCATCCCATCCCATCCCATCCCATCCCATCCCATTCCAGGGATACCATCCCATCCCAGCTATCCCATCCCAGGGATTCCATCCCATCCCAGGGATCCCATTTCATCTGTTTCCATCCTTGGGATCCCATCCCATCCCATCGCATCCCATGGATCCAATCCCACCCCATCCCATCCCATCCCAGAGATCCCAACCCATACCAGGGATCCCATCCCATCCCAGAGATCCCAACCCATACCAGGGATCCCATCCCATCCCAGGGATCCCATCCCATCCCAGCTATCCCATCCCAGGGATTCCATCCCATCCCGGGGATCCCATTTCATCTGTTCCCATCCCAGGGATCCCATCGCATCCCATCCCAGGGATCCAATCCCATCCCATCTCATCCCAGGGATCCCATAAGATCCCATCAAACGGTTCCCCACCCATCCCAACCCATCCCATCCCATGGATCCCATCCCAGGGATCCCATCCCAGGGATCCCATACCATCCCATGGATCCCAACCCATCCCATCCCAGGGATCCCATCCCATCCCAGGGATCCCATCCCATCCCAGGGATCGCATCCCATCCCATCCAATCCCATCCCACCCCATCCCATCCCATTCCATCCCATCCCATCCCATCCCATCCGATCCCATCCCATGCCGTCCCAGGGATCCCATCCCATCCCAGGGATCCCATCCCATCCCTTCCCAGCCCATCCCATCCCTTCCCTTCCCATCCCATCCCATCCCATCCCATCCCAATCATCCCTGCTATCTCATGCCAGGTATTCCATCGAATCCCAGGGATCCAATCCCAGGGATCCCATCCCCTCCCATCCCATCCCTTCCCATCCCATCCCATCCCAGGGATCCCATACCATCCCAGGGATAACATCCCAGGGATCCCATCCCATGCCAGGGAACCCATGTCAGAGATCCCATCCCATCTCACAGATGCCATCCCAGGGATTCGATCCCATCCCATCCCAGGAATCCCATTCCAGGGATCCCATCCCATCCCATCCCATCCCAGGGATCCCATCCCATCCCAGGGATCCCATCCCATCCCATCCAATCCCATCCGATCCCATCCCAGGTATCCCATCCCAGGGATCCCATCCCATGGCAGCGCAGGGGTCCCATCCCATCCCATAGCAGGGATCCCATCCCAGCCCATCTCATCCCAGGGATCCCATGCCATCCCATCCCATCCCAGGCATCCCATCCCAGGGATCCTATCCCATCCCAGGGATCCCATCCCATGCCATCCCAGGGATCGCATCCCATCCCATCCAATCCCATCCCACCCCATCCCATCCCATTCCATCCCAACCCATCCCATCCTATCCCATTCGCATCCCATCTCATCCCATCCCATCCCATCCCAGGGATCCCATCCCAGCCCATCTCATCCCAGGGATCCCATCCCATCCCATCCCATCCCATCCCATCCCATCCCATCCCATCCCATCCCATACCATCCCAGGCATACCATCCCAGGGATCCAATCCCATCCCAGGGATTCCATCCCAGGGATCTCATACCATCCCAGGGATCCCATCCCATCCCAGGGATCCAATCCCATCCCAGCTATCCCATCCCAGGGATTCCACCCCATCCCAGGGATCCTATCCCATCTGTTCCCATCCCAGGTATCCTATCCCACCCCGTCCCATCCAAGGGATCCCATCCATTCCCAACCCAGGAATCCCATCCCTTCCCTTTCCAGGGATCCCATCCCATCCCACGGATCCCATCCCATCCCACAGATCCCATCCCATCCCAGGGATCCCATCCCAATCCAGGGATCCCATCCCATCCCATCCCAGGGATCCCATCCCATCCCAGGGATCCCATCCCATCCCATCCCATCCCATCCCATCCCATCCTATCCCATCCCATCCCATCCCATCCCATCCTATCCCATCCCATCCCATCCCATCCCATCCCATCCCAGGGGTCCCAACCCATCCCAGGGATCCAATCCCATCCCAGGGATCCCATCCCATCCCAGCTATCCCACCCCAGGGATTCCATCCCATGCCAGGGATCCCATGTCAGAGATCCCATCCCATCTCACAGATGCCATCCCTGGGATTCGATCCCATCCCATCCCAGGAATCCCATTCCAGGGATCCCATCCCAGAGATCCCATCCCATCTCACGGATGCCATCCCAGGGATTCGATCCCATCCCATCCCATCCCAGGGATCCCATCCCATCTCAACCCATCCCATCCCATCCCATTCCAGGGATACCACGCCATCCCAGCTATCCCATCCCAGGGATTCCATCCCATCCCAGGGATCCCATTTCATCTGTTCCCATCCCTGGGATCCCATCCCATCCCATCCCATCCCATGGATCCAATCCCATCCCAACCCATCCCATCCCATGGATCCCATCCCATCCCAGTGATCCCACCCCATCCCATCCCATCCCTTCCCAGCCCATCCCATCCCTTCCCATCCCATCTCATCCCATCCCATCCCATCCCATCCCATCCCATGGATCCCATCCCAGGGATCCCATCCCAGGGATCCCATACCATCCCAGGGATCCCATCCCATCGCATTCCCATCCCATCCCATCCCATCCAGTCCCATCCCAGGGATCACATCCCAGGGATCCCATCCCATCCCGGGGATCCCATTTCATCTCTTCCCATCCCAGGGATCCCGTCCCATCCCATCCCAGGGATCCCATCCCATCCCAACCCATCCCATACCATCCCAGGGATCCCATCCCATCCCAGGGAACCTATCCCATCCCATCCTATCCCATCCCATCCCTTCCCAGCCCATCCCATCCCTTCCCATCCCATCCCATCCCATCCCATCCCATCCCATCCCATCCCATCCCAGAGATCCCAACCCATACCAGGGATCCCATCCCATCCCATCCCATCCCAGAGATCCCAACCCATACCAGGGATCCCATCCCATCCCAGGGATCCCATCCCATCCCATCCAATCCCATCCCACCCCATCCCATCCCATTCCATCCCAACCCATCCCATCCTATCCCATTCGCATCCCATCCCATCCCATCCCATCCCAGGGATCCCATCCCAGCCCATCTCATCCCAGGGATCCCATCCCATCCCATCCCATCCCATCCCAGGCATCCCATCCCAGGGATTCCATCCCAGGGATCTCATACCATCCCAGGGATCCCATCCCATCCCAGGGATCCAATCCAATCCCAGCTATCCCATCCCAGGGATTCCACCCCATCCCAGGGATCCTATCCCATCTGTTCCCATCCCAGGAATCCCATCCCTTCCCTTTCCAGGGATCCCATCCCATCCCACGGATCCCATCCCATCCCACAGATCCCATCCCATCCCAGGGATCCCATCCCAATCCAGGGATCCCATCCCATCCCATCCCAGGGATCCCATCCCATCCCAGGGATCCCATCCCATCCCATCCCATCCCATCCCATCCCATCCCATCCCATCCTATCCCATCCCATCCCATCCCATCCCATCCCATCCCATCCCATCCCATCCCATCCCATCCCATCCCATCCTATCCCATCCCATCCCATCCCATCCCATCCCATCCCATCCCAGGGGTCCCAACCCATCCCAGGGATACAATCCCATCCCAGGGATCCCATCCCATCCCAGCTATCCCACCCCAGGGATTCCATCCCATCCCGGGGATCCCATTTCATCTGTCCCCATCCCAGGGATCCCATCCCATCCCATCCCAGGGATCCCATCCCATCCAAACCCATCCCATCCCATCCCATCCCTTTCCAGGGATACCATCCCATCCCAGCTATCCCATCCCAGGGTTTCCATCCCATCCCGGGGATCCCATTTCATCTGTTCCCATCCCTGGGATCCCATCCCATCCCATCCCATGGATCCAATCCCATCCCAACCCATCCCATCCTAGGGACCGCATCCCAGGGATCCCATCCCATCCCATTCCATCCCATCCCATCCCTTCCCATCCCAGGGATCCCATCCCATCCCATTCAATCCCATCCCACCCCATCCCATCCCATTCAATCCCATCCCATGGATACAGTCCCATCCCAACCCATCCCATCCCATGGATCCCATCCCATCACAGGGATCCCATCCCATCCCATCCCATCCCAGGGATCGCATCCCATCCCATCAAATCCCATCCCATCCCATCCAATCCCATCCCACCCCATCCCATCCCATCCCTTCCCAGCCCATCCCATCCCTTCCCATCCCATCCCATCCCATCCCATCCCATCCCATCCCATCCCAGGGATCCCATCCCAGGGATCCCATCCTAGGGATCCCATCCCATCCCGGGGATCCCATTTCATCTCTTCCCATCCCAGGGATCCCGTCCCATACCATCCCAGGGATCCCATCCCATCCCAGGGATCCCATCCCATCCCATCCCATCCTATCCCATCCCATCCCTTCCCAGCCCATCCCATCCCTTCCCATCCCATCCTATCCCATCCCATCTCAACCCATCCCATCCCATCCCATTCCAGGGATACCACACCATCCCAGCTATCCCATCCCAGGGATTCCATCCCATCCCAGGGATCCCATTTCATCTGTTCCCATCCCTGGGATGCCATCCCATCCCATCCCATCCCATGGATCCAATCCCATCCCAGGGATCCCATCCCATCCCATCCCAGGGATCGCATCCCATCCCATCCAATCCCATCCCACCCCATCCCATCCCATTCCATCCCATCCTATCCCATCCCATCCCATCCCATCCCAGGGATCCCAACCCATCCCAGGGATCCCATCCCAGGGATCCCATCCAATCCCATCCCATCCCATCCCATCCTATCCCATCCCATCCCATCCCATCCCATCCCATCCCATCCCAGAGATCCCAAACCATACCAGGGATCCCATCCCATCCAAGGGATCCCATCCCATCCCAGCTATCCCATCCCAGGGATTCCATCCCATCCCATCCCATCCCATCCCAGGGATCCTATCCCATCCCAACCCATCCCATCCCATCCCATTCCAGGGATGCCATCCCATCCCAGCTATCCCATCCCAGGGATTCCATCCCATCCCAGGGATCCCATTTCATCTGTTTCCATCCTTGGGATCCCATCCCATCCCATCGCATCCCATGGATCCAATCCCATCCCAACCCATCCCATCCCATGGATCCCATCCCATCCCAGGGATCCCATCCCATCCCATCCCAGGGATCGCATCCCATCCCATCCAATCCCATCCCACCCCATCCCATCCCATTCCATCCCATCCCAGAGATCCCAACCCATCCCATCCCATCCCATCCCATCCCATCCCAGGGATCCCAACCCATCCCAGGGATCCCATCCCATCCCAGGGATCCCATCCAATCCCATCCCATCCCATCCCATCCTATCCCATCCCATCCCATCCCATCCCATCCCATCCCATCCCATCCCATCCCATCCCATCCCATCCCAGAGATCCCAAACCATACCAGGGATCCCATCCCATCCCAGGGATCCCATCCCATCCCAGCTATCCCATCCAAGGGATTCCATCCCATCCCATCCCAGGGATCCCATCCCAACCCATCCCATCCCATCCCATCCCATCCCATCCCATTCCAGGGATACCATCCCATCCCAGCTATCCCATCCCAGGGATTCCATCCCATCCCAGGGATCCCATTTCATCTGTTTCCATCCTTGGGATCCCATCCCATCCCATCGCATCCCATGGATCCAATCCCACCCCATCCCATCCCATCCCAGAGATCCCAACCCATACCAGGGATCCCATCCCATCCCAGAGATCCCAACCCATACCAGGGATCCCATCCCATCCCAGGGATCCCATCCCATCCCAGCTATCCCATCCCAGGGATTCCATCCCATCCCGGGGATCCCATTTCATATGTTCCCATCCCAGGGATCCCATCGCATCCCATCCCAGGGATCCAATCCCATCCCATCTCATCCCAGGGATCCCATAAGATCCCATCAAACGGTTCCCCACCCATCCCAACCCATCCCATCCCATGGATCCCATCCCAGGGATCCCATCCCAGGGATCCCATACCATCCCATGGATCCCAACCCATCCCATCCCAGGGATCCCATCCCATCCCAGGGATCCCATCCCATCCCATCCCAGGGATCGCATCCCATCCCATCCAATCCCATCCCACCCCATCCCATCCCATTCCATCCCATCCCATCCCATCCCATCCCATCCCATCCCATCCCATGCCGTCCCAGGGATCCCATCCCATCCCAGGGATCCCATCCCATCCCTTCCCAGCCCATCCCATCCCTTCCCTTCCCATCCCATCCCATCCCATCCCATCCCAATCATCCCTGCTATCTCATGCCAGGTATTCCATCGAATCCCAGGGATCCAATCCCAGGGATCCCATCCCCTCCCATCCCATCCCTTCCCATCCCATCCCATCCCAGGGATCCCATACCATCCCAGGGATAACATCCCAGGGATCCCATCCCATGCCAGGGATCCCATGTCAGAGATCCCATCCCATCTCACAGATGCCATCCCAGGGATTCGATCCCATCCCATCCCAGGAATCCCATTCCAGGGATCCCATCCCATCCCATCCCATCCCAGGGATCCCATCCCATCCCAGGGATCCCATCCCATCCCATCCAATCCCATCCGATCCCATCCCAGGTATCCCATCCCAGGGATCCCATCCCATGGCAGCGCAGGGGTCCCATCCCATCCCATAGCAGGGATCCCATCCCAGCCCATCTCATCCCAGGGATCCCATGCCATCCCATCCCATCCCAGGCATCCCATCCCAGGGATCCTATCCCATCCCAGGGATCCCATCCCATGCCATCCCAGGGATCGCATCCCATCCCATCCAATCCCATCCCACCCCATCCCATCCCATTCCATCCCATCCTATCCCATCCCATCCCATCCCATCCCAGGGATCCCAACCCATCCCAGGGATCCCATCCCATCCCAGGGATCCCATCCAATCCCATCCCATCCCATCCCATCCTATCCCATCCCATCCCTTCCCAGCCCATCCCATCCCTTCCCAGCCCATCCCATCCCTTCCCATCCCATCCTATCCCATCCCATCTCAACCCATCCCATCCCATCCCATTCCAGGGATACCACACCATCCCAGCTATCCCATCCCAGGGATTCCATCCCATCCCAGGGATCCCATTTCATCTGTTCCCATCCCTGGGATGCCATCCCATCCCATCCCATCCCATGGATCCAATCCCATCCCAGGGATCCCATCCCATCCCATCCCAGGGATCGCATCCCATCCCATCCAATCCCATCCCACCCCATCCCATCCCATTCCATCCCATCCTATCCCATCCCATCCCATCCCAGGGATCCCAACCCATCCCAGGGATCCCATCCCATCCCAGGGATCCCATCCAATCCCATCCCATCCCATCCCATCCTATCCCATCCCATCCCATCCCATCCCATCCCATCCCAGAGATCCCAAACCATACCAGGGATCCCATCCCATCCAAGGGATCCCATCCCATCCCAGCTATCCCATCCCAGGGATTCCATCCCATCCCATCCCATCCCATCCCAGGGATCCTATCCCATCCCAACCCATCCCATCCCATCCCATTCCAGGGATGCCATCCCATCCCAGCTATCCCATCCCAGGGATTCCATCCCATCCCAGGGATCCCATTTCATCTGTTTCCATCCTTGGGATCCCATCCCATCCCATCGCATCCCATGGATCCAATCCCATCCCAACCCATCCCATCCCATGGATCCCATCCCATCCCAGGGATCCCATCCCATCCCATCCCAGGGATCGCATCCCATCCCATCCAATCCCATCCCACCCCATCCCATCCCATTCCATCCCATCCCAGAGATCCCAACCCATCCCATCCCATCCCATCCCATCCCAGGGATCCCATTTCATCTGTTTCCATCCTTGGGATCCCATCCCATCCCATCGCATCCCATGGATCCAATCCCATCCCAACCCATCCCATCCCATGGATCCCATCCCATCCCAGGGATCCCATCCCATCCCATCCCAGGGATCGCATCCCATCCCATCCAATCCCATCCCACCCCATCCCATCCCATTCCATCCCATCCCAGAGATCCCAACCCATCCCATCCCATCCCATCCCATCCCATCCCAGGGATCCCAACCCATCCCAGGGATCCCATCCCATCCCAGGGATCCCATCCAATCCCATCCCATCCCATCCCATCCTATCCCATCCCATCCCATCCCATCCCATCCCATCCCATCCCATCCCATCCCATCCCATCCCATCCCATCCCAGAGATCCCAAACCATACCAGGGATCCCATCCCATCCCAGGGATCCCATCCCATCCCAGCTATCCCATCCAAGGGATTCCATCCCATCCCATCCCAGGGATCCCATCCCAACCCATCCCATCCCATCCCATCCCATCCCATCCCATTCCAGGGATACCATCCCATCCCAGCTATCCCATCCCAGGGATTCCATCCCATCCCAGGGATCCCATTTCATCTGTTTCCATCCTTGGGATCCCATCCCATCCCATCGCATCCCATGGATCCAATCCCACCCCATCCCATCCCATCCCAGAGATCCCAACCCATACCAGGGATCCCATCCCATCCCAGAGATCCCAACCCATACCAGGGATCCCATCCCATCCCAGGGATCCCATCCCATCCCAGCTATCCCATCCCAGGGATTCCATCCCATCCCGGGGATCCCATTTCATATGTTCCCATCCCAGGGATCCCATCGCATCCCATCCCAGGGATCCAATCCCATCCCATCTCATCCCAGGGATCCCATAAGATCCCATCAAACGGTTCCCCACCCATCCCAACCCATCCCATCCCATGGATCCCATCCCAGGGATCCCATCCCAGGGATCCCATACCATCCCATGGATCCCAACCCATCCCATCCCAGGGATCCCATCCCATCCCAGGGATCCCATCCCATCCCATCCCAGGGATCGCATCCCATCCCATCCAATCCCATCCCACCCCATCCCATCCCATTCCATCCCATCCCATCCCATCCCATCCCATCCCATCCCATCCCATGCCGTCCCAGGGATCCCATCCCATCCCAGGGATCCCATCCCATCCCTTCCCAGCCCATCCCATCCCTTCCCTTCCCATCCCATCCCATCCCATCCCATCCCAATCATCCCTGCTATCTCATGCCAGGTATTCCATCGAATCCCAGGGATCCAATCCCAGGGATCCCATCCCCTCCCATCCCATCCCTTCCCATCCCATCCCATCCCAGGGATCCCATACCATCCCAGGGATAACATCCCAGGGATCCCATCCCATGCCAGGGATCCCATGTCAGAGATCCCATCCCATCTCACAGATGCCATCCCAGGGATTCGATCCCATCCCATCCCAGGAATCCCATTCCAGGGATCCCATCCCATCCCATCCCATCCCAGGGATCCCATCCCATCCCAGGGATCCCATCCCATCCCATCCAATCCCATCCGATCCCATCCCAGGTATCCCATCCCAGGGATCCCATCCCATGGCAGCGCAGGGGTCCCATCCCATCCCATAGCAGGGATCCCATCCCAGCCCATCTCATCCCAGGGATCCCATGCCATCCCATCCCATCCCAGGCATCCCATCCCAGGGATCCTATCCCATCCCAGGGATCCCATCCCATGCCATCCCAGGGATCGCATCCCATCCCATCCAATCCCATCCCACCCCATCCCATCCCATTCCATCCCATCCTATCCCATCCCATCCCATCCCATCCCAGGGATCCCAACCCATCCCAGGGATCCCATCCCATCCCAGGGATCCCATCCAATCCCATCCCATCCCATCCCATCCTATCCCATCCCATCCCTTCCCAGCCCATCCCATCCCTTCCCAGCCCATCCCATCCCTTCCCATCCCATCCTATCCCATCCCATCTCAACCCATCCCATCCCATCCCATTCCAGGGATACCACACCATCCCAGCTATCCCATCCCAGGGATTCCATCCCATCCCAGGGATCCCATTTCATCTGTTCCCATCCCTGGGATGCCATCCCATCCCATCCCATCCCATGGATCCAATCCCATCCCAGGGATCCCATCCCATCCCATCCCAGGGATCGCATCCCATCCCATCCAATCCCATCCCACCCCATCCCATCCCATTCCATCCCATCCTATCCCATCCCATCCCATCCCAGGGATCCCAACCCATCCCAGGGATCCCATCCCATCCCAGGGATCCCATCCAATCCCATCCCATCCCATCCCATCCTATCCCATCCCATCCCATCCCATCCCATCCCATCCCAGAGATCCCAAACCATACCAGGGATCCCATCCCATCCAAGGGATCCCATCCCATCCCAGCTATCCCATCCCAGGGATTCCATCCCATCCCATCCCATCCCATCCCAGGGATCCTATCCCATCCCAACCCATCCCATCCCATCCCATTCCAGGGATGCCATCCCATCCCAGCTATCCCATCCCAGGGATTCCATCCCATCCCAGGGATCCCATTTCATCTGTTTCCATCCTTGGGATCCCATCCCATCCCATCGCATCCCATGGATCCAATCCCATCCCAACCCATCCCATCCCATGGATCCCATCCCATCCCAGGGATCCCATCCCATCCCATCCCAGGGATCGCATCCCATCCCATCCAATCCCATCCCACCCCATCCCATCCCATTCCATCCCATCCCAGAGATCCCAACCCATCCCATCCCATCCCATCCCATCCCAGGGATCCCAACCCATCCCAGGGATCCCATCCCATCCCAGGGATCCCATCCAATCCCATCCCATCCCATCCCATCCTATCCCATCCCATCCCATCCCATCCCATCCCATCCCATCCCATCCCATCCCATCCCATCCCATCCCATCCCAGAGATCCCAAACCATACCAGGGATCCCATCCCATCCCAGGGATCCCATCCCATCCCAGCTATCCCATCCAAGGGATTCCATCCCATCCCATCCCAGGGATCCCATCCCAACCCATCCCATCCCATCCCATCCCATCCCATCCCATCCCATTCCAGGGATACCATCCCATCCCAGCTATCCCATCCCAGGGATTCCATCCCATCCCAGGGATCCCATTTCATCTGTTTCCATCCTTGGGATCCCATCCCATCCCATCGCATCCCATGGATCCAATCCCACCCCATCCCATCCCATCCCAGAGATCCCAACCCATACCAGGGATCCCATCCCATCCCAGAGATCCCAACCCATACCAGGGATCCCATCCCATCCCAGGGATCCCATCCCATCCCAGCTATCCCATCCCAGGGATTCCATCCCATCCCGGGGATCCCATTTCATCTGTTCCCATCCCATGGATCCCAACCCATCCCATCCCAGGGATCCCATCCCATCCCAGGGATCCCATCCCATCCCATCCCAGGGATCGCATCCCATCCCATCCAATCCCATCCCACCCCATCCCATCCCATTCCATCCCATCCCATCCCATCCCATCCGATCCCATCCCATGCCGTCCCAGGGATCCCATCCCATCCCAGGGATCCCATCCCATCCCTTCCCAGCCCATCCCATCCCTTCCCTTCCCATCCCATCCCATCCCATCCCATCCCATCCCATCCCAATCATCCCTGCTATCTCATGCCAGGTATTCCATCGAATCCCAGGGATCCAATCCCAGGGATCCCATCCCCTCCCATCCCATCCCTTCCCATCCCATCCCATCCCAGGGATCCCATACCATCCCAGGGATAACATCCCAGGGATCCCATCCCATGCCAGGGATCCCATGTCAGAGATCCCATCCCATCTCACAGATGCCATCCCAGGGATTCGATCCCATCCCATCCCAGGAATCCCATTCCAGGGATCCCATCCCATCCCATCCCATCCCAGGGATCCCATCCCATCCCAGGGATCCCATCCCATCCCATCCAATCCCATCCGATCCCATCCCAGGTATCCCATCCCAGGGATCCCATCCCATGGCAGCGCAGGGGTCCCATCCCATCCCATAGCAGGGATCCCATCCCAGCCCATCTCATCCCAGGGATCCCATGCCATCCCATCCCATCCCAGGCATCCCATCCCAGGGATCCTATCCCATCCCAGGGATCCCATCCCATGCCATCCCAGGGATCGCATCCCATCCCATCCCATCCCAGGCATCCCATCCCAGGGATCCTATCCCATCCCAGGGATCCCATCCCATGCCATCCCAGGGATCGCATCCCATCCCATCCAATCCCATCCCACCCCATCCCATCCCATTCCATCCCAACCCATCCCATCCTATCCCATTCGCATCCCATCTCATCCCATCCCATCCCATCCCAGGGATCCCATCCCAGCCCATCTCATCCCAGGGATCCCATCCCATCCCATCCCATCCCATCCCATCCCATCCCATCCCATCCCATCCCAGGCATACCATCCCAGGGATCCAATCCCATCCCAGGGATTCCATCCCAGGGATCTCATACCATCCCAGGGATCACATCCCATCCCAGGGATCCAATCCCATCCCAGCTATCCCATCCCAGGGATTCCACCCCATCCCAGGGATCCTATCCCATCTGTTCCCATCCCAGGTATCCTATCCCACCCCGTCCCATCCAAGGGATCCCATCCATTCCCAACCCAGGAATCCCATCCCTTCCCTTTCCAGGGATCCCATCCCATCCCACGGATCCCATCCCATCCCACAGATCCCATCCCATCCCAGGGATCCCATCCCAATCCAGGGATCCCATCCCATCCCATCCCAGGGATCCCATCCCATCCCAGGGATCCCATCCCATCCCATCCCATCCCATCCCATCCCATCCTATCCCATCCCATCCCATCCCATCCCATCCTATCCCATCCCATCCCATCCCATCCCATCCCATCCCAGGGGTCCCAACCCATCCCAGGGATCCAATCCCATCCCAGGGATCCCATCCCATCCCAGCTATCCCACCCCAGGGATTCCATCCCATGCCAGGGATCCCATGTCAGAGATCCCATCCCATCTCACAGATGCCATCCCTGGGATTCGATCCCATCCCATCCCAGGAATCCCATTCCAGGGATCCCATCCCATCCCAGAGATCCCATCCCATCTCACGGATGCCATCCCAGGGATTCGATCCCATCCCATCCCATCCCAGGGATCCCATCCCATCTCAACCCATCCCATCCCATCCCATTCCAGGGATACCACGCCATCCCAGCTATCCCATCCCAGGGATTCCATCCCATCCCAGGGATCCCATTTCATCTGTTCCCATCCCTGGGATCCCATCCCATCCCATCCCATCCCATGGATCCAATCCCATCCCAACCCATCCCATCCCATGGATCCCATCCCATCCCATCCCATCCCATCCCATCCCATCCCATCCTATCCCATCCCATCCCATCCCATCCCATCCTATCCCATCCCATCCCATCCCATCCCATCCCATCCCATCCCAGGGGTCCCAACCCATCCCATCCCAGGGATCCCATCCCATCCAAACCCATCCCATCCCATCCCTTTCCAGGGATACCATCCCATCCCAGCTATCCCATCCCAGGGTTTCCATCCCATCCCGGGGATCCCATTTCATCTGTTCCCATCCCTGGGATGCCATCACAACCCATCCCATCCCATGGATCCCATCCCATCCCAGGGATCCCATCCCATCCCATCCCATCCCATCCCATCCCATCCTATCCCATCCCATCCCATCCCATCCCATTCCATCCCATCCCACCCCATCCCATCCCAACCCATCCCATCCCATCCCATGGATCCCATCCCATCCCAGGGATCGCATCCCATCCCATCAAATCCCATCCCATCCAATCCCATCCCACCCCATCCCATCCCATCCCTTCCCAGCCCATCCCATCCCTTCCCATCCCATCCCATCCCATCCCATCCCATCCCATCCCATCCCATCCCATCCCAGGGATCCCATCCCAGGGATCCCATCCCAGGGATCCCATCCCATCCCGGGGATCCCATTTCATCTCTTCCCATCCCAGGGATCCCGTCCCATCCCATCCCAGGGATCCCATCCCATCCCAACCCATCCCATACCATCCCAGGGATCCCATCCCATCCCATCCTATCCCATCCCATCCCATCCCTTCCCAGCCTGTCGGAGAAGGGAGACGCGGACACCAATTCGGTCATCAGCAAAGTCTCGTTTATTGATACGCAGAGTGGCCATTAAATACAGTGCTTAATTAGCTCATGCATAGTGCAAAATCTGAGCTCATCATTGGTCTAGCTGTGCGACTTAGCTAAGCACTTCGGCATTCATGTTTTTCTCAATTCTGCGTGTCTTCCTTATCTCAAGGACACTGTATCCGTGAGACTGAGGCCCACTTTGCTAGCTTTACTAAGTTGATCTGACTATGGCCTTTTTCTTCCAGCTATTCCTGCACCAGGCTCTCTACACTTCCCCCGTTTTCTTTTTGAGTTAGAAGAGTGGCATGCCAAGCTTTGCTGACAGTCTTTTGAATAAAATTTTGTAAGCAAGTTATTAAGCAAGGTAGCAATAAAGCTAAGCACAAGAATATACCCAACACCATAATAGCCTACTTAATAACGGTTCGAATCCATCCTCCAAGACCTAGGCTTTTTAACCACTCGTCAATGCCCCAATCATCTTCTTCTTTTAGGTTGTGTAATTTCTGCTGCATGTTTTGTATCTTTTTGTGGATGGACTCAGAGTAGTTCGATAAATTCATGCAGCACGTTCCCTTGAACTCCTTGTAACCATACTGGCAACCTTACTAGGCAGGTTTTAAAAGGATTTTGTACTCCTCCTAGGCTTAAGCAGATTGATTCTTGTCTTGTTATGTTAGTGAATGTTACCCATACGTTTTCCCGAGGGGCATGCTGCATTGAAAAAGATTTTGTGCGAGCAAAGTTAGCAAGCATAAGCAGTGTAATGATCATCATTTTGATTTCTTTGGCGGCCTATTCTTTTTACGCCCTGTATTGCTCCCTGTTATCTGCAGTTGTTTTACCTCTTCTATACTTTGATTTAATACCTCCTCTGGGTCTGTACCGGGCTTAATTGGTCCTACCTGAGGCCAAGGCAGGTGTGGGACTTTATGTCTGCATCTTGCAGCGATAATGTGTGAATTTGCATAGATGTGCTGCCTCTTAATCCAGTTGGTAAGTTCCCACCGGGCCCAAGCTAACAGGAGCTGTTCTGGTGTCTCGTATAGGTTTCGTACCTGGGCATATGGCACTCCTGCTTCTTTTTCTAGGGCCCGACCCCAATTTGAATTTCTTAGGTCGTCACTTTGACACCTCCAGCACCACAAATTAAACACTGTTCTCTGTTCCACCCACGAGCAGTCCCCACAGCCCCCGCACTTTAGGGCTACCCAGGCTTCACACCATGACCCCCCACACGCACAACAAGGACGGCTGTTGAGAGGCTGTTCTTCCTGGTGGACGTGGCTCTCAATCCAATCAGCCCAATTCGGTGGTGGCTGCCTTAGCGCCTCACGGGCAGCGTTGTTAAACTGTGCTAGCCTCCGCAAATAGGGCTGTGAGGTCACCGTCAACTTCTGCTGAATCCGCTCCTGGTCGGCTGGAGCCAGCCGCCTCCTCAGGAATCTTTCCACCAGTTCGGTCATTTAGAACGGGCTTCACCCACCTAGCAGGGACCCAAAGTGTTCCTGTGGGGGTAGAAACACAAACATAGCCTCTCCCCCAATATACCACTTCCGCTGGTCCATTCCATATTCCTGTCTTTGGATCCCGGTACTTTACCCATGCCCTCATGCGTTCTCTTCTGTTACCTTCCCTTTTCCCTCTATGCCTGATTGCAGGCGGCTCAGATTCATCCCCGAACACACACAAATAATTCATGACATAAAGAACCTTGGCTAGTCTTTCTTGTGGATCATCTACGGATTTGTGTTTGAATAAATACTGTTTGAGTGTCCCATTGGCTCTTTCTACTATGGCCTGTCCTGTGGGCGAGTGTGGTACTCCTGTAATATGTTTAATTCCCCAGAGTCTCATAAACTGACTTACTTTCCCACTGACATATGCAGGTCCGTTGTCGGTCTTTACTTCCTTAGGCGTTCCCATAACTGCAAAGCAACTTGTCAGGTGTCTAATTACATGGATTGCTTTTTCCCCTGTCTGTGCTGTGGCCCAGATATACTTACTATAAGTGTCTATGGTAACGTGCACATACTTGAGTCTACCAAACTCTGCCACATGTGTGATGTCCATTTGCCAAATTTCATTACTCTTCAGACCCCGAGGATTTACCCCACACCCAAGACCTACCCCACTATTGTGATGACTGCAGGTGGGGCAGGCTCTCACTATTGCCTTAGCCTCTTGTATGCCTATTTTGAACTCACGCACCAATCCTTTAGCATTTTGGTGAAATCGTGTGTGTGACTCCCTTGCTTCAATCCCCCTGTCATCAGCTACATTCATAACCAGTCTATCCGCCCTGGCGTTGCCTTCTCCCAAGCCTACGTCCCACTTATGACTCCTGATGTGTATTATACAATAAGGCTTGAACCTTGCTCCTACTGCTCGCTTTAGCTGCAGCAAGAGTTCATAGAGTCTCTTGTTTTGCACCTCTTTCACAGAGGCGTCCTCAATTCTCTGTGCTACTCCTGCTACATAAAACGAGTCAGTGACCACATTTAAAGACCCCTGCAGTTCACTTAGTGCCCACACAACAGCAAGCAATTCCAATGTTTGTAAGCTGTCCTCTGGAGCTGCATCTATGGTTTTATTCCTCCACCGAGGGCCTTCTTTCCAGGTGATCGCTGCTCTTCTCGTCTTTTTTCCGGCATCCGTGAAGGCTGTGGTGGCGCCCGCTATCGGCTGTTCCGAGCGCATTGGCTTTGCTATCCAGTCCCAATTTCCTAGCCACTGAAGGTGACGTGGCATCAGCGGTCCGGTGTGGATGGCTGCTCCGACTTCCAGCAAGGCCGTTTGTAGATCTCCTGAATTGAGGAGATACCAATCTAAGTCCTCCTTTTTCATGGGCAAATAAATTGTTGTTGGGCTCGTTCCGGTGATTTCCATGATCCTTACGCGACCCTTACGAATCAAGGTGGCTACTTGTTCGATTTTTGTGCTGATTGTCCTTTTTGCTTGTAAAGGTGGGGTTATCCATTCTAGTACCCGTGTCTCCCGCGTTTTCTTTTGTAGCTGTGTGAGTGCACCGAGTAGGTGGTTGGCAGTACTCCAGATGGTAAGATCGATGGGCGAGGAGATATCTCGGCGAGAGACAAACCCCTCATCGATGCAGCGTATAATACCCTTGAGGGCTTCATGTTGTTGTGGGGTCACGGTTACGGGTGCGGTTGGGTCAGTTCCTTTAAGTAGTGGCCTGAGGGAGTCTAGCAAGGAGTTGGGTATCCCAACAATCGGCTTGAGCCATTGCAGATCTCCTAGCAGTCGCTGTGCCTCATTTAGAGTGGTGATCTTTGTTGCAAGCTGGAGCTTCTGTGGCCGTACGATTTGGCCTGTGATAGACCACCCCAAGTACTTCCATGGTGTGGATCGCTGTATTTTTTCTTGAGCTATTATGAGGGATGCCTTTGCTAGGGTGCTTTGAATTTCCTGCATTTGAGTGTCTGTAAATGCTGATTCTTGAGCAAAGAGGATATCATCCATATAATGATAAATAATTGTGTTGGGCCACTGTATCCTCAATGGTTGTAATGCGGCATCAACATACAGTTGGCACAGGGTAGGCGAGTTTTTCATTCCTTGTGGAAGAACAGTCCATTCATACCGTTTATCAGGTTCTTCTCTGTTTATTGCTGGTAGGGTGAACGCAAATCTTTTAGTATCTTGAGGGTGTAAGGCAATAGTGAAGAAGCAGTCCTTTAGATCAATGATTAGAAGAGGCCAATGCTGTGGGAGCATTGCTGGGTTGGGGAGGCCTGGCTGTAATGCCCCCATTGCCTCCATCTGATTATTTACTGCTCTTAAATCGTGTAGAAGACGATATTTTCCTGACTTCTTTTTGATCACAAAAATTGGCGTGTTCCATGGGCTTGTTGAGAGTTTTAAATGTCCTTGTTGGAATTGTTCTTTTACGAGTTGATGTGCTTGTATTAGACTTTCCCTTTTTAGAGGCCATTGTTTAACCATTACCGGTTCATTGGTAGTCCAGGTGATTGGGATCGGGAAAGTCCAAGCAATGGCAATTACCCCAAAGGGTGCTCGTTGGATAAAACGACCCCCATCTGAGCCAAGATGTCCCTTCCAATTAGGCAATGTACCGATGGTGGTAATGCAACTACGGACAACACAGTCACCAAATCTTGCCCATCTATAGTGACCCTTATTGGAGGAGTTTTTCTGGCAAGGGTGAATCCTCCGACGCCTGTCACGGTATCCGTAGTTTGCATTGATGGCCAGTTGTGGGGCCATTTTTCTGGTGAGACAATGCTGGTATCTGCCCCAGTGTCTAGGAGTCCTATCATTTCTATTGTCTCTCCTGCATAGGTTAGTTTCACCTTCTTTTTGGGTCTGGTATGGAGATCCATTGTGAGCATAGCAATACCTGATGATCCGAATCCTTGGTCTCCACGTGGGGTTTGTCTTTGTGGTTGAACACCCCGGCTCAACTGTGGAAGTGGAATAAATTGAGCAATACGCTGACCTGCCTCAATTGTCAGAGGAGGAAAAGGAGTATAAACCATTATTTGTATTTCTCCCGTGTAGTCTGCATCGATGACACCTGGTAGCACAAACAGTCCTACAATGGAGCTCGACGAGCGTCCCACTATTAGTCCTCCATAAGCTTGTCCTTTGATATTTATCGGGCCATAAACTCCAGTTGGGACTTTGACAGGGCGAGCTGTTATCAAAGATGTTTTTACTGCGGCTGCCAGGTCGAGTCCCAGGCTCCCTGTTGTGGCTGGTTGTAGACAGGAGATGGCGCTGATGTCACGGCGGCTACTTGTGTTCGGGGCCAATATGGCGGCGGCCGCCGGGGGTTGATCGGCGGCGCCCGTCGGGTCGCGCCGCATCCACCCGCATCTGTAGCAGCGCGCCGAGGGAGGCCGGTGGTCGTTCGATGTGGCCGGGGCCGCCGTAGAAGCACGGAGCGGAGCAAGAGCGGCTAACACCTGTGACTGTGTGGACTCGGCTTGTTTCTGCAGTCCTAAGCCTAATTCTTTTAGTGCATTAACCAAGAAAACCTGTGCCCCTGTCGGCTGTAAAGCCATCCTTTCCAATGCCTCTTCTATCGACCAATTGGCTCCTAAAGTTGATAATACCCTTTTTGTTGCCTCATTACTATTCTGCAACGCACATTGCTTTAGTAGCGCCCCTCTCATATACTCTGGGACTCCTGCCTTTTCAATAGCAGCAGCAGCCTTATCTACAAAGTCCCCAAAGGATTCATTTCTTCCCTGTTTTATCCCCATATACATGGGTATGCCTGAGCTATCTTTGACCTGACCGATGGCACTCCTTACTAGACGCATGGCTTCCCTAACCTTGTCGGGTCCCGAAATCATTTGAGCTTCTGTCCTGCGGTATTGACCCAATCCCATCAGTTCGTCTATGGTAATTCCAGCTAACGGATCTCCCGGGCCCCTCTGTGTTGCAACTGACTCCTGAACAAGGGCTTGCCAGTGGGCGTTAAATAGCAACTGCTGATGTTGCGTGAAAATCAGTTTCACTATACTTCTCATATCATTTGGCAACAGCAGGTATGTATCGAACAAGAAATCTAGCATCTGCTTAGCTGGCTCACTCTGGAAACCAAACTGACTCACTGTCTGTCTTAGCTGGGCTAGCAGCTTCCAGTCGGGAGGCGAGTATGCTCCCACTTGGACGGCTTGTCCTTGTTGATTTATTCCCTGTGTATAGGTGACGGGGAAAACCCAGGTTTTCGCTGCGTCAACAGCGCTTTCGTCCCCAATCTCCAAGCCGTGTCTGGCTAGCATACTCCACGCCTCCCCCCGCCGTCTTGCCATCTCCTCCCACAGGTCGCTTTCCGCCCTAGGGACCGGAGCTGGCTCCACGGTGGGCTTAGGGGCGGTAGGCTCAGACTGGCAAGGGGATTTTTCGCCGCCGGTCTGGGGCCCTTCGCTGTCGGAAGGCGGGGTTACTCCGCCTTCTGCAATTGTCTCCGCCGCCGCGGCGGAATCCTCCTCAAGCTCTTCTAAGGGGGGTGCCGAGGGCCAAGCGCAGCTAGCCATGTCTGTCATTCCTGCTGTCTCCCCAGAGATAGGTATTTCTACTCTGGTCGTGCTGGGTGCTCGGGGCTCATTATCGCCATACTGAGCATTTCTTTTATATGCCTCTACTGCCTCCCGAGCCGCCCTTCTCTCCGCCTGCTGCTTTAGCAGCGCGTTATGAACTACCCGCCAGATCTTTCCCAGCTTTTTTGCTGTTTTATCATCCTCTAATACCGCCTCCCACAGTGCATCCCCTAACTTACGCCACTCATTTAAATCATGCACGGTGTGAGGATTAGAGAATAAACCTTTAGCATAACCCCAGACTAACAACCCCGGTATGTCCTTCCTGGGATTAATCTCTTTTAACCCTAACTTATCTATATGTGCTATAAATAAATCATATGCTGCTTGCCTGTCCATTTTTTGTCGTCAGCGCTGTTGCAACTCTCCGGCTTCGGCAGCACGTATGGCCCAGGACCACCTTTATGGCTCCTGGGGGTGTCTTCCCTACGTCGTTTGACACCGACCCGGTTGCAGCAGGCCCCAACTCTACTTCACCGACCGTGGCGCGTTCTCCCCCGTTTTCTGAAACTGTTTTCTTTTCAGCGACGGAGGCACGTCGGGGTTCACCATTTGTCGGAGAAGGGAGACGCGGACACCAATTCGGTCATCAGCAAAGTCTCGTTTATTGATACGCAGAGTGGCCATTAAATACAGTGCTTAATTAGCTCATGCATAGTGCAAAATCTGAGCTCATCATTGGTCTAGCTGTGCGACTTAGCTAAGCACTTCGGCATTCATGTTTTTCTCAATTCTGCGTGTCTTCCTTATCTCAAGGACACTGTATCCGTGAGACTGAGGCCCACTTTGCTAGCTTTACTAAGTTGATCTGACTATGGCCTTTTTCTTCCAGCTATTCCTGCACCAGGCTCTCTACACCAGCCCATCCCATCCCTTCCCATCCCATCCTATCCCATCCCATCTCAACCCATCCCATCCCATCCCATCCCATCCCATCCCATTCCAGGGATACCACCCAATCCCAGCTATCCCATCCCAGGGATTCCATCCCATCCCAGGGATCCCATTTCATCTGTTCCCATCCCTGGGATGCCATCCCATCCCATCCCATCCCATGGATCCAATCCCATCCCAACCCATCCCATCCCATGGATCCCATCCCATCCCAGGGATCCCATCCCATCCCATCCCAGGGATCGCATCCCATCCCATCCAATCCCATCCCACCCCATCCCATCCCATTCCATCCCATCCTATCCCATCCCATCCCATCCCATCCCATCCCATCCCAGAGATCCCAAACCATCCCAGGGATCCCATCCCATCCCAGCAATCCCATCCCAGGGATTCCATCCCATCCCATCCCATCCCAGGGATCCCATCCCATCCCAACCCATCCCATCCCATCCCATTCCAGGGATCCCATCCCATCCCAGCTATCCCATCCCAGGGATTCCATCCCATCCCAGGGATCCCATTTCATCTGTTTCCATCCTTGGGATCCCATCCCATCCCATCGCATCCCATGGATCCAATCCCATCCCAACCCATCCCATCCCATGGATCCCATCCCATCCCAGGGATCCCATCCCATCCCATCCCAGGGATCGCATCCCATCCCATCCAATCCCATCCCACCCCATCCCATCCCATTCCATCCCATCCCATCCCAGAGATCCCAACCCATCCCATCCCATCCCATCCCATCCCATCCCATCCCATCCCATCCCATCCCAGGGATCCCATGCCATCGAAGGGATCCCATCCCATCCCAGGGATCCCATCCAATCCCATCCCATCCCATCCCATCCCATCCCATCCTATCCCATCCCATCCCATCCCATCCCATCCCATCCCATCCCATCCCATCCCATCCCATCCCAGAGATCCCAAACCATACCAGGGATCCCATCCCATCCCAGGGATCCCATCCCATCCCAGCTATCCCATCCAAGGGATTCCATCCCATCCCATTCCAGGGATACCATCCCATCCCAGCTATCCCATCCCAGGGATTCCATCCCATCCCAGGGATCCCATTTCATCTGTTTCCATCCTTGGGATCCCATCCCATCCCATCCCATCGCATCCGATGGATCCAATCCCATCCCATCCCATCCCATCCCAGAGATCCCAACCCATACCAGGGATCCCATCCCATCCCATCCCAGAGATCCCAACCCATACCAGGGATCCCATCCCATCCCAGGGATCCCATCCCATCCCAGCTATCCCATCCCAGGGATTCCATCCCATCCCGGGGATCCCATTTCATCTGTTCCCATCCCAGGGATCCCATCCCAGGGATCCCATACCATCCCAGGGATCCCATCCCATCCCATCCCATCCCATCCCATCCAGTCCCATCCCATCCCATCCCATCCCATCCCATCCCATCCCATCCCATCCCATCCCATCCCATCCCATCCCAATCATCCCTGCTATCTCATGCCAGGTATTCCATCTCATCCCAGGGATCCAATCCCAGGGATCCCATCCCCTCCCATCCCATCCCTTCCCATCCCATCCCATCCCAGGGATCCCATCCCATCCCAGGGATAACATCCCAGGGATCCCATCCCATGCCAGGGATCCCATGTCAGAGATCCCATCCCATCTCACAGATGCCATCCCAGGGATTCGATCCCATCCCATCCCAGGAATCCCATTCCAGGGATCCCATCCCATCCCAGGGATCCCATCCCATCCCATCCAATCCCATCCGATCCCATCCCAGGAATCCCATTCCAGGGATCCCATCCCATCCCAGGGATCCCATCCCATCCCATCCAATCCCATCCGATCCCATCCCAGGTATCCCATCCCAGGGATCCCATCCCATGGCAGCGCAGGGGTCCCATCCCATCCCATAGCAGGGATCCCATCCCAGCCCATCTAATCCCAGGGATCCCATGCCATCCCATCCCATCCCAGGCATCCCATCCCAGGGATCCTATCCCATCCCAGGGATCCCATCCCATGCCATCCCAGGGATCGCATCCCATCCCATCCAATCCCATCCCACCCCATCCCATCCCATTCTATCCCAACCCATCCCATCCTATCCCATTCGCATCCCATCCCATCCCATCCCAGGGATCCCATCCCAGCCCATCTCATCCCAGGGATCCCATCCCATCCCATCCCATCCCATCCCATCCCATCCCATCCCATCCCATCCCATCCCAGGCATCCCATCCCAGGGATCCAATCCCATCCCAGGGATTCCATCCCAGGGATCTCCTACCATCCCAGGGATCCCATCCCATCCCAGGGATCCAATCCCATCCCAGCTATCCCATCCCAGGGATTCCACCCCATCCCAGGGATCCTATCCCATCTGTTCCCATCCCAGGTATCCTATACCACCCCGTCCCATCCAAGGGATCCCATCCATTCCCAACCCAGGAATCCCATCCCTTCCCTTTCCAGGGATCCCATCCCATCCCACGGATCCCATCCCATCCCACAGATCCCATCCCATCCCAGGGATCCCATCCCAATCCAGGGATCCCATCCCATCACATCCCAGGGATCCCATCCCATCCCAGGGATCCCATCCCATCTCAGGGATCCCATCCCATCCCAGGGATCCCATCCCAATCCAGGGATCCCATCCCATCCCATCCCATCCCAGGGATCCCATCCCATCCCAGGGATCCCATCCCATCCCATCCCATCCCATCCTATCCCATCCCATCCCATCCCATCCCAGGGGTCCCAACCCATCCCAGGGATCCAATCCCATCCCAGGGATCCCATCCCATCCCAGCTATCCCACCCCAGGGATTCCATCCCATCCCGGGGATCCCATTTCATCTGTCCCCATCCCAGGGATCCCATCCCATCCCATCCCAGGGATCCCATCCCATCCAAACCCATCCCATCCCATCCCATCCCTTTCCAGGGATACCATCCCATCCCAGCTATCCCATCCTAGGGTTTCCATCCCATCCCGGGGATCCCATTTCATCTGTTCCCATCCCTGGGATCCCATCCCATCCCATCCCATGGATCCAATCCCATCCCAACCCATCCCATCCCAGGGATCCCATCCCTTCCCATCCCAGGGATCCCATCCCATCCCATTCCATCCCATCCCTTCCCATCCCAGGGATCCCATCCCATCCCATTCCATCCCATCCCACCCCATCCCATCCCATTCAATCCCATCCCATCCCATGGATCCAGTCCCATCCCAACCCATCCCATCCCATGGATCCCATCCCATCCCAGGGATCCCATCCCATCCCATCCCATCCCATCCCATCCCATCCCATCCCAGGGATCGCATCCCATCCCATCAAATCCCATCCCATCCCATCCAATCCCATCCCACCCCATCCCATCCCTTCCCAGCCCATCCCATCCCTTCCCATCCCATCCCATCCCATCCCATCCCATCCCATCCCATCCCATCCCAGGGATCCCATCCCAGGGATCACATCCCAGGGATCCCATCCCATCCCGGGGATCCCATTTCATCTCTTCCCATCCCAGGGATCCCGTCCCATCCCATCCCAGGGATCCCATCCCATCCCAAACCATCCCATACCATCCCAGGGATCCCATCCCATCCCAGGGATCCCATCCCATCCCATCCCATCCTATCCCATCCCATCCCTTCCCAGCCCATCCCTTCCCATCCCATCCTATCCCATCCCATCTCAACCCATCCCATCCCATCCCATCCCATGGATCCAATCCCATCCCAACCCATCCCATCCCATGGATCCCATCCCATCCCAGGGATCCCATCCCATCCCATCCCAGGGATCGCATCCCATCCCACCCAATCCCATCCCACACCATCCCATCCCATTCCATCCCATCCTATCCCATCCCATCCCATCCCATCCCATCCCATCCCATCCCATCCCATCCCATCCCATCCCATCCCATCCCAGGGATCCCAACCCATCCCAGGGATCCCATCCCATCCCAGGGATCCCATCCAATCCCATCCCATGCCATCCCATCCCATGCCATCCCATCCCATCCCATCCCATCCCATCCCATCCCATCCCATCCCATCCCATCCCAGAGATCCCAAACCATACCAGGGATCCCATCCCATCCCAGGGATCCCATCCCATCCCAGCTATCCCATCCCAGGGATTCCATCCCATCCTATCCCATCCCAGGGATTCCATCCCATCCCATCCCATCCCAGGGATCCCATCCAATCCCAACCCATCCCATCCCATCCCATTCCAGGGATACCATCCCATCCCAGCTATCCCATCCCAGGGATTCCATCCCATCCCAGGGATCCCATTTCATCTGTTTCCATCCTTGGGATCCCATCCCATCCCATCGCATCCCATGGATCCAATCCCATCCCAACCCATCCCATCCCATGGATCCCATCCCATCCCAGGGATCCCATCCCATCCCATCCCAGGGATGGCATCCCATCCCATCCAATCCCATCCCACCCCATCCCATCCCATCCCATCCCATCCCATCCGATCCCATCCCATGCCGTCCCAGGGATCCCATTTCCATCCCAGGGATCCCATCCCATCCCTTCCCAGCCCATCCCATCCCTTCCCTTCCCATCCCATCCCATCCCATCCCATCCCATCCCATCCCATCCCATCCCAGGGATCCCATCGCATCCCCGGGATCCCATCCCAGGGATTCCATCCCATCCCAGGGATCCCATCCCATACGAGGGATCACATTCCAGGGATCCCATCCGTAGGATCCCATCTCATCCCATCCCAGGGATCCAATCCCATCCCATCTCATCCCAGGGATCCCATAAGATCCCATCAAACGGTTCCCAACCCATCCCAACCCATCCCATCCCATGGATCCCATCCCAGGGATCCCATCCCAGGGATCCCATACCATCCCAGGGATCCCATCCCATCCCATCCCATCCCATCCCATCCAGTCCCATCCCATCCCATCCAATCCCATCCCATCCCATCCCATCCCAGGGATCCCATCCCATCCCAGGGATAACATCCCAGGGATCCCATCCCCTCCCATCCCATCCCTTCCCATCCCATCCCATCCCAGGGATCCCATCCCATCCCAGGGATAACATCCCAGGGATCCCATCCCATGCCAGGGATCCCATGTCAGAGATCCCATCCCATCTCACGGATGCCATCACAGGGATTCGATCCCATCCCATCCCATCCCAGGGATCCCATCCCATCTGAACCCATCCCATCCCATTCCAGGGATACCACCCCATCCCATGGATCCCATCCCAGGGATTCCATGCCATCCCAGGGATCCCATTTCATCTGTTCCCATCCCTGGGATGCCATCCCATCCCATCCCATCCCATGGATCCAATCCCATCCCAACCCATCCCATCCCATGGATCCCATCCCATCCCAGTGATCCCATCCCATCCCAGGGATCGCATCCCATCCCATCCCATCCCATCCCACCCCATCCCATCCCATCCCATCCCATTCCATCCCATCCTATCGCATCCCATCCCATCCCATCCCATCCCATCCCATCCCATCCCATCCCATCCCATCCCAGGGATCCCATCCCAACCCATCCCATCCTATCCCATTCCCATCCCATCCCATCCCATCCCATCCCATTCCATCCCATACCATCCCATCCCATCCCATCCCATCCCACCCCATCCCATCCCATCCCATCCCATTCCATCCCATCCTATCCCATCCCATCCCATCCCATCCCATCCCATCCCATCCCATCACATCCCATCCCAGGGATCCCAACCCATCCCAGGGATCCCATCCCATCCCATCCAATCCCATCCGAACCCATCCCAGGTATCCCATCCCAGGGATCCCATCCCATCCCAGCGCAGGGGTCCCATCCCATCCCATAGTAGGGATCCCATCCCATCCCATAGCAGGGATCCCATCCCATCCCATCCCAGGGATCCTATCCCATCCCAACCCATCCCATCCCATGCCATGCCATCCCATCCCATCCCAGCGATCCCATCCCATCCCAGGGATCCCATCCCAGCCCATCCCATCCTATCCCATTCCCATCCCATCCCATCCCATTCCATCCCATACCATCCCATCCCATCCCATCCCATCCCATCCCATACCATCCCATCCCATCCCATCCCATCCCAGGGATCCCATCACAGCCCATCTCATCCCAGGGATCCCATGCCATGCCATGCCATCCCATCCCATCCCATCCCAGAGATCCCATCCCATCCAAACCCATCCCATCCCATCCCAGGGATTCCATTCCATCCCAGGGACCCCATCCCATACGAGGGATCACATTCCAGGGATCCCATCCCTAGGATCCCATCTCATCCCATCCCAGGGATCCAATCCCATCCCATCTCATCCCAGGGATCCCATAAGATCCCATCAAACCGTTCCCAACCCATCCCAACCCATCCCATCCCATGGATCCCATCCCAGGCATCCCATCCTAGGGATCCCATCCCATCCCAGCGCAGGGGTCCCATCCCATCCCATAGCAGGGATCCCATCCCATCCCATAGCAGGGATCCCATCCCATCCCATCCCATCCCATCCCATATCATCCCTGCTATCTCATGCCAGGTATTCCATCCCATCCCAGGGATCCCATCCCAACCAATTCCATCCCAGGGATACCATCCCATCCCATCCCAGGGATCCCATCCCATCCCAGGGATCCCATCCCAGGGATCCCATCCCATCCCATCCCATCCCATCCCATCCCAACCCATCCCATCCTATCTCAACCCATCCCATCCTATCCCATTCGAATCCCATCCCATCCCATACCATCCCATCCCATCCCATCCCATCCCATCCCATCCCATCCCATCCCAGGGATCCCATCCCAGCCCATCTCATCCCAGGGATCCCATGCCATGCCATCCCATCCAAACCCATCCCATCCCATCCCATCCTATCCCATTCCCTCCCATCCCATCCCATCCCATCCCATCCCATCCCATCCCATCCCATCCCATCCTATCCCATTCCCTCCCATCCCATCCCATCCCATCCCATCCCATCCCATCCCATCCCATCCCAGGGATCCCATCCCATCCAAACCCATCCCATCCCATCCCAGTGAACACATCCCATCCCAGGGATCCCATCCCATTCCAGGGATCCCATCCCATCCCATCCAATCCCATCCGAACCCATCCCAGGTATCCCATCCCAGGGATCCCATCCCATCCCAGCGCAGGGATCCCATCCCATCCCATAGCAGGGATCCCATCCCATCCCATCCCAGGGATCCCATCCCATCCCATCCCATCCCATATCATCCCTGCTATCTCATGCCAGGTATTCCATCCCATCCCAGGGATCCCATCCCAACCAATTCCATCCCGAGGATACCATCCCATCCCAGGGATACCATCCCATCCCATCCCAGGGATCCCATCCCATTCCATCCCATCCCACCCCATCCCATCCCATTCAATCCCATCCCATCCCATGGATCCAGTCCCATCCCAACCCATCCCATCCCATGGATCCCATCCCATCCCGGGGATCCCATCCCATCCCATCCCATCCCATCCCATCCCAGGGATCGCATCCCATCCCATCAAATCCCATCCCATCCCATCCAATCCCATCCCACCCCATCCCATCCCTTCCCAGCCCATCCCATCCCTTCCCATCCCATCCCATCCCATCCCATCCCATCCCATCCCATCCCATCCCAGGGATCCCATCCCAGGGATCACATCCCAGGGATCCCATCCCATCCCGGGGATCCCATTTCATCTCTTCCCATCCCAGGGATCCCGTCCCATCCCATCCCAGGGATCCCATCCCATCCCAACCCATCCCATACCATCCCAGGGATCCCATCCCATCCCAGGGATCCCATCCCATCCCATCCCATCCTATCCCATCCCATCCCTTCCCAGCCCATCCCATCCCTTCCCATCCCATCCTATCCCATCCCATCTCAACCCATCCCATCCCATTCCAGGGATACCACCCCATCCCAGCTATCCCATCCCAGGGATTCCATCCCATCCCAGGGATCCCATTTCATCTGTTCCCATCCCTGGGATGCCATCCCATCCCATCCCATCCCATCCCATGGATCCAATCCCATCCCAACCCATCCCATCCCATGGATCCCATCCCATCCCAGGGATCCCATCCCATCCCATCCCAGGGATCGCATCCCATCCCATCCCATCCTATCCCATTCCCATCCCATCCCAGCGATCCCATCCCATCCCAGGGATCCCATCCCAGCCCATCCCATCCTATCCCATTCCCATCCCATCCCATTCCATCCCATACCATCCCATCCCATCCCATCCCATCCCATCCCATACCATCCCATCCCAACCCATCCCATCCCAGGGATCCCATCCCTTCCCATCCCAGGGATCCCATCCCATCCCATTCCATCCCATCCCTTCCCATCCCAGGGATCCCATCCCATCCCATTCCATCCCATCCCACCCCATCCCATCCCATTCAATCCCATCCCATCCCATGGATCCAGTCCCATCCCAACCCATCCCATCCCATGGATCCCATCCCATCCCAGGGATCCCATCCCATCCCATCCCATCCCATCCCATCCCATCCCATCCCAGGGATCGCATCCCATCCCATCAAATCCCATCCCATCCCATCCAATCCCATCCCACCCCATCCCATCCCTTCCCAGCCCATCCCATCCCTTCCCATCCCATCCCATCCCATCCCATCCCATCCCATCCCATCCCAGGGATCCCATCCCAGGGATCACATCCCAGGGATCCCATCCCATCCCGGGGATCCCATTTCATCTCTTCCCATCCCAGGGATCCCGTCCCATCCCATCCCAGGGATCCCATCCCATCCCAAACCATCCCATACCATCCCAGGGATCCCATCCCATCCCAGGGATCCCATCCCATCCCATCCCATCCTATCCCATCCCATCCCTTCCCAGCCCATCCCTTCCCATCCCATCCTATCCCATCCCATCTCAACCCATCCCATCCCATCCCATCCCATGGATCCAATCCCATCCCAACCCATCCCATCCCATGGATCCCATCCCATCCCAGGGATCCCATCCCATCCCATCCCAGGGATCGCATCCCATCCCACCCAATCCCATCCCACACCATCCCATCCCATTCCATCCCATCCTATCCCATCCCATCCCATCCCATCCCATCCCATCCCATCCCATCCCATCCCATCCCATCCCATCCCAGGGATCCCAACCCATCCCAGGGATCCCATCCCATCCCAGGGATCCCATCCAATCCCATCCCATGCCATCCCATCCCATGCCATCCCATCCCATCCCATCCCATCCCATCCCATCCCATCCCATCCCATCCCATCCCATCCCATCCCAGAGATCCCAAACCATACCAGGGATCCCATCCCATCCCAGGGATCCCATCCCATCCCAGCTATCCCATCCCAGGGATTCCATCCCATCCTATCCCATCCCAGGGATTCCATCCCATCCCATCCCATCCCAGGGATCCCATCCAATCCCAACCCATCCCATCCCATCCCATTCCAGGGATACCATCCCATCCCAGCTATCCCATCCCAGGGATTCCATCCCATCCCAGGGATCCCATTTCATCTGTTTCCATCCTTGGGATCCCATCCCATCCCATCGCATCCCATGGATCCAATCCCATCCCAACCCATCCCATCCCATGGATCCCATCCCATCCCAGGGATCCCATCCCATCCCATCCCAGGGATGGCATCCCATCCCATCCAATCCCATCCCACCCCATCCCATCCCATCCCATCCCATCCCATCCGATCCCATCCCATGCCGTCCCAGGGATCCCATTTCCATCCCAGGGATCCCATCCCATCCCTTCCCAGCCCATCCCATCCCTTCCCTTCCCATCCCATCCCATCCCATCCCATCCCATCCCATCCCATCCCAGGGATCCCATCGCATCCCCGGGATCCCATCCCAGGGATTCCATCCCATCCCAGGGATCCCATCCCATACGAGGGATCACATTCCAGGGATCCCATCCGTAGGATCCCATCTCATCCCATCCCAGGGATCCAATCCCATCCCATCTCATCCCAGGGATCCCATAAGATCCCATCAAACGGTTCCCAACCCATCCCAACCCATCCCATCCCATGGATCCCATCCCAGGGATCCCATCCCAGGGATCCCATACCATCCCAGGGATCCCATCCCATCCCATCCCATCCCATCCCATCCAGTCCCATCCCATCCCATCCAATCCCATCCCATCCCATCCCATCCCAGGGATCCCATCCCATCCCAGGGATAACATCCCAGGGATCCCATCCCCTCCCATCCCATCCCTTCCCATCCCATCCCATCCCAGGGATCCCATCCCATCCCAGGGATAACATCCCAGGGATCCCATCCCATGCCAGGGATCCCATGTCAGAGATCCCATCCCATCTCACGGATGCCATCCCAGGGATTCGATCCCATCCCATCCCATCCCAGGGATCCCATCCCATCTGAACCCATCCCATCCCATTCCAGGGATACCACCCCATCCCATGGATCCCATCCCAGGGATTCCATGCCATCCCAGGGATCCCATTTCATCTGTTCCCATCCCTGGGATGCCATCCCATCCCATCCCATCCCATGGATCCAATCCCATCCCAACCCATCCCATCCCATGGATCCCATCCCATCCCAGTGATCCCATCCCATCCCAGGGATCGCATCCCATCCCATCCCATCCCATCCCACCCCATCCCATCCCATCCCATCCCATTCCATCCCATCCTATCGCATCCCATCCCATCCCATCCCATCCCATCCCATCCCATCCCATCCCATCCCATCCCATCCCAGGGATCCCATCCCAACCCATCCCATCCTATCCCATTCCCATCCCATCCCATCCCATCCCATCCCATTCCATCCCATACCATCCCATCCCATCCCATCCCATCCCACCCCATCCCATCCCATCCCATCCCATTCCATCCCATCCTATCCCATCCCATCCCATCCCATCCCATCCCATCCCATCACATCCCATCCCAGGGATCCCAACCCATCCCAGGGATCCCATCCCATCCCATCCAATCCCATCCGAACCCATCCCAGGTATCCCATCCCAGGGATCCCATCCCATCCCAGCGCAGGGGTCCCATCCCATCCCATAGTAGGGATCCCATCCCATCCCATAGCAGGGATCCCATCCCATCCCATCCCAGGGATCCTATCCCATCCCAACCCATCCCATCCCATGCCATGCCATCCCATCCCATCCCAGCGATCCCATCCCATCCCAGGGATCCCATCCCAGCCCATCCCATCCTATCCCATTCCCATCCCATCCCATCCCATTCCATCCCATACCATCCCATCCCATCCCATCCCATCCCATCCCATACCATCCCATCCCATCCCATCCCATCCCATCCCAGGGATCCCATCACAGCCCATCTCATCCCAGGGATCCCATGCCATGCCATGCCATCCCATCCCATCCCATCCCAGAGATCCCATCCCATCCAAACCCATCCCATCCCATCCCAGGGATTCCATTCCATCCCAGGGACCCCATCCCATACGAGGGATCACATTCCAGGGATCCCATCCCTAGGATCCCATCTCATCCCATCCCAGGGATCCAATCCCATCCCATCTCATCCCAGGGATCCCATAAGATCCCATCAAACCGTTCCCAACCCATCCCAACCCATCCCATCCCATGGATCCCATCCCAGGCATCCCATCCTAGGGATCCCATCCCATCCCAGCGCAGGGGTCCCATCCCATCCCATAGCAGGGATCCCATCCCATCCCATAGCAGGGATCCCATCCCATCCCATCCCATCCCATCCCATATCATCCCTGCTATCTCATGCCAGGTATTCCATCCCATCCCAGGGATCCCATCCCAACCAATTCCATCCCAGGGATACCATCCCATCCCATCCCAGGGATCCCATCCCATCCCAGGGATCCCATCCCAGGGATCCCATCCCATCCCATCCCATCCCATCCCATCCCAACCCATCCCATCCTATCTCAACCCATCCCATCCTATCCCATTCGAATCCCATCCCATCCCATACCATCCCATCCCATCCCATCCCATCCCATCCCATCCCATCCCATCCCATCCCATCCCATCCCAGGGATCCCATCCCAGCCCATCTCATCCCAGGGATCCCATGCCATGCCATCCCATCCAAACCCATCCCATCCCATCCCATCCTATCCCATTCCCTCCCATCCCATCCCATCCCATCCCATCCCATCCCATCCCATCCCATCCTATCCCATTCCCTCCCATCCCATCCCATCCCATCCCATCCCATCCCATCCCATCCCAGGGATCCCATCCCATCCAAACCCATCCCATCCCATCCCAGTGAACACATCCCATCCCAGGGATCCCATCCCATTCCAGGGATCCCATCCCATCCCATCCAATCCCATCCGAACCCATCCCAGGTATCCCATCCCAGGGATCCCATCCCATCCCAGCGCAGGGATCCCATCCCATCCCATAGCAGGGATCCCATCCCATCCCATCCCAGGGATCCCATCCCATCCCATCCCATCCCATCCCATATCATCCCTGCTATCTCATGCCAGGTATTCCATCCCATCCCAGGGATCCCATCCCAACCAATTCCATCCCGAGGATACCATCCCATCCCATCCCAGGGATACCATCCCATCCCATCCCAGGGATCCCATCCCATTCCATCCCATCCCACCCCATCCCATCCCATTCAATCCCATCCCATCCCATGGATCCAGTCCCATCCCAACCCATCCCATCCCATGGATCCCATCCCATCCCGGGGATCCCATCCCATCCCATCCCATCCCATCCCATCCCAGGGATCGCATCCCATCCCATCAAATCCCATCCCATCCCATCCAATCCCATCCCACCCCATCCCATCCCTTCCCAGCCCATCCCATCCCTTCCCATCCCATCCCATCCCATCCCATCCCATCCCATCCCATCCCATCCCAGGGATCCCATCCCAGGGATCACATCCCAGGGATCCCATCCCATCCCGGGGATCCCATTTCATCTCTTCCCATCCCAGGGATCCCGTCCCATCCCATCCCAGGGATCCCATCCCATCCCAACCCATCCCATACCATCCCAGGGATCCCATCCCATCCCAGGGATCCCATCCCATCCCATCCCATCCTATCCCATCCCATCCCTTCCCAGCCCATCCCATCCCTTCCCATCCCATCCTATCCCATCCCATCTCAACCCATCCCATCCCATTCCAGGGATACCACCCCATCCCAGCTATCCCATCCCAGGGATTCCATCCCATCCCAGGGATCCCATTTCATCTGTTCCCATCCCTGGGATGCCATCCCATCCCATCCCATCCCATCCCATGGATCCAATCCCATCCCAACCCATCCCATCCCATGGATCCCATCCCATCCCAGGGATCCCATCCCATCCCATCCCAGGGATCGCATCCCATCCCATCCCATCCTATCCCATTCCCATCCCATCCCATCCCAGCGATCCCATCCCATCCCAGGGATCCCATCCCAGCCCATCCCATCCTATCCCATTCCCATCCCATCCCATTCCATCCCATACCATCCCATCCCATCCCATCCCATCCCATCCCATACCATCCCATCCCATCCCAGGGATCCCATCACAGCCCATCTCATCCCAGGGATCCCATGCCATGCCATGCCATCCCATCCCATCCCATCCCAGAGATCCCATCCCATCCAAACCCATCCCATCCCATCCCAGGGATTCCATTCCATCCCAGGGACCCCATCCCATACGAGGGATCACATTCCAGGGATCCCATCCCTAGGATCCCATCTCATCCCATCCCAGGGATCCAATCCCATCCCATCTCATCCCAGGGATCCCATAAGATCCCATCAAACCGTTCCCAACCCATCCCAACCCATCCCATCCCATGGATCCCATCCCAGGCATCCCATCCTAGGGATCCCATCCCATCCCAGCGCAGGGGTCCCATCCCATCCCATAGCAGGGATCCCATCCCATCCCATAGCAGGGATCCCATCCCATCCCATCCCATATCATCCCTGCTATCTCATGCCAGGTATTCCATCCCATCCCAGGGATCCCATCCCAACCAATTCCATCCCAGGGATACCATCCCATCCCATCCCAGGGATCCCATCCCATCCCAGGGATCCCATCCCAGGGATCCCATCCCATCCCATCCCATCCCATCCCAACCCATCCCATCCTATCTCAACCCATCCCATCCTATCCCATTCGAATCCCATCCCATCCCATACCATCCCATCCCATCCCATCCCATCCCATCCCATCCCATCCCATCCCATCCCAGGGATCCCATCCCAGCCCATCTCATCCCAGGGATCCCATGCCATGCCATCCCATCCAAACCCATCCCATCCCATCCTATCCCATTCCCTCCCATCCCATCCCATCCCATCCCATCCCATCCCATCCCATCCCATCCCATCCCATCCCATCCCATCCTATCCCATTCCCTCCCATCCCATCCCATACCATCCCATCCCATCCCATCCCATCCCATCCCATCCCATCCCATCCCATCCCATCCCATCCCAGGGATCCCATCCCATCCAAACCCATCCCATCCCATCCCAGTGAACACATCCCATCCCAGGGATCCCATCCCATTCCAGGGATCCCATCCCATCCCATCCAATCCCATCCGAACCCATCCCAGGTATCCCATCCCAGGGATCCCATCCCATCCCAGCGCAGGGATCCCATCCCATCCCATAGCAGGGATCCCATCCCATCCCATCCCAGGGATCCCATCCCATCCCATCCCATCCCATATCATCCCTGCTATCTCATGCCAGGTATTCCATCCCATCCCAGGGATCCCATCCCAACCAATTCCATCCCAAGGATACCATCCCATCCCATCCCAGGGATACCATCCCATCCCATCCCAGGGATCCCATCCCATTCCATCCCACCCCATCCCATCCCATTCAATCCCATCCCATCCCATGGATCCAGTCCCATCCCAACCCATCCCATCCCATGGATCCCATCCCATCCCGGGGATCCCATCCCATCCCATCCCATCCCATCCCATCCCATCCCAGGGATCGCATCCCATCCCATCAAATCCCATCCCATCCCATCCAATCCCATCCCACCCCATCCCATCCCTTCCCAGCCCATCCCATCCCTTCCCATCCCATCCCATCCCATCCCATCCCATCCCATCCCATCCCATCCCAGGGATCCCATCCCAGGGATCACATCCCAGGGATCCCATCCCATCCCGGGGATCCCATTTCATCTCTTCCCATCCCAGGGATCCCGTCCCATCCCATCCCAGGGATCCCATCCCATCCCAACCCATCCCATACCATCCCAGGGATCCCATCCCATCCCAGGGATCCCATCCCATCCCATCCCATCCTATCCCATCCCATCCCTTCCCAGCCCATCCCATCCCTTCCCATCCCATCCTATCCCATCCCATCTCAACCCATCCCATCCCATTCCAGGGATACCACCCCATCCCAGCTATCCCATCCCAGGGATTCCATCCCATCCCAGGGATCCCATTTCATCTGTTCCCATCCCTGGGATGCCATCCCATCCCATCCCATCCCATCCCATCCCATCCCATGGATCCAATCCCATCCCAACCCATCCCATCCCATGGATCCCATCCCATCCCAGGGATCCCATCCCATCCCATCCCAGGGATCGCATCCCATCCCATCCCATCCTATCCCATTCCCATCCCATCCCATCCCAGCGATCCCATCCCATCCCAGGGATCCCATCCCAGCCCATCCCATCCTATCCCATTCCCATCCCATCCCATTCCATCCCATACCATCCCATCCCATCCCATCCCATCCCATCCCATACCATCCCATCCCATCCCATCCCATCCCAGGGATCCCATCACAGCCCATCTCATCCCAGGGATCCCATGCCATGCCATGCCATCCCATCCCATCCCATCCCAGAGATCCCATCCCATCCAAACCCATCCCATCCCATCCCAGGGATTCCATTCCATCCCAGGGACCCCATCCCATACGAGGGATCACATTCCAGGGATCCCATCCCTAGGATCCCATCTCATCCCATCCCAGGGATCCAATCCCATCCCATCTCATCCCAGGGATCCCATAAGATCCCATCAAACCGTTCCCAACCCATCCCAACCCATCCCATCCCATGGATCCCATCCCAGGCATCCCATCCTAGGGATCCCATCCCATCCCAGCGCAGGGGTCCCATCCCATCCCATAGCAGGGATCCCATCCCATCCCATAGCAGGGATCCCATCCCATCCCATCCCATATCATCCCTGCTATCTCATGCCAGGTATTCCATCCCATCCCAGGGATCCCATCCCAACCAATTCCATCCCAGGGATACCATCCCATCCCATCCCAGGGATCCCATCCCATCCCAGGGATCCCATCCCAGGGATCCCATCCCATCCCATCCCATCCCATCCCAACCCATCCCATCCTATCTCAACCCATCCCATCCTATCCCATTCGAATCCCATCCCATCCCATACCATCCCATCCCATCCCATCCCATCCCATCCCATCCCATCCCATCCCATCCCATCCCATCCCAGGGATCCCATCCCAGCCCATCTCATCCCAGGGATCCCATGCCATGCCATCCCATCCAAACCCATCCCATCCCATCCTATCCCATTCCCTCCCATCCCATCCCATCCCATCCCATCCCATCCCATCCCATCCCATCCCATCCCATCCTATCCCATTCCCTCCCATCCCATCCCATACCATCCCATCCCATCCCATCCCATCCCATCCCATCCCATCCCATCCCATCCCAGGGATCCCATCCCATCCAAACCCATCCCATCCCATCCCAGTGAACACATCCCATCCCAGGGATCCCATCCCATTCCAGGGATCCCATCCCATCCCATCCAATCCCATCCGAACCCATCCCAGGTATCCCATCCCAGGGATCCCATCCCATCCCAGCGCAGGGATCCCATCCCATCCCATAGCAGGGATCCCATCCCATCCCATCCCAGGGATCCCATCCCATCCCATCCCATCCCATATCATCCCTGCTATCTCATGCCAGGTATTCCATCCCATCCCAGGGATCCCATCCCAACCAATTCCATCCCAAGGATACCATCCCATCCCATCCCAGGGATACCATCCCATCCCATCCCAGGGATCCCATCACAGCCCATCTCATCCCAGGGATCCCATGCCATGCCATGCCATCCCATCCCATCCCATCCCAGAGATCCCATCCCATCCAAACCCATCCCATCCCATCCCAGGGATTCCATTCCATCCCAGGGACCCCATCCCATACGAGGGATCACATTCCAGGGATCCCATCCCTAGGATCCCATCTCATCCCATCCCAGGGATCCAATCCCATCCCATCTCATCCCAGGGATCCCATAAGATCCCATCAAACCGTTCCCAACCCATCCCAACCCATCCCATCCCATGGATCCCATCCCAGGCATCCCATCCTAGGGATCCCATCCCATCCCAGCGCAGGGGTCCCATCCCATCCCATAGCAGGGATCCCATCCCATCCCATAGCAGGGATCCCATCCCATCCCATCCCATCCCATATCATCCCTGCTATGTCATGCCAGGTATTCCATCCCATCCCAGGGATCCCATCCCAACCAATTCCATCCCAGGGATACCATCCCATCCCATCCCAGGGATCCCATCCCATCCCAGGGATCCCATCCCAGGGATCCCATCCCATCCCATCCCATCCCATCCCATCCCAACCCATCCCATCCTATCTCAACCCATCCCATCCTATCCCATTCGAATCCCATCCCATCCCATACCATCCCATCCCATCCCATCCCATCCCATCCCATCCCATCCCATCCCATCCCATCCCAGGGATCCCATCCCAGCCCATCTCATCCCAGGGATCCCATGCCATGCCATCCCATCCAAACCCATCCCATCCCATCCTATCCCATTCCCTCCCATCCCATCCCATCCCATCCCATCCCATCCCATCCCATCCCATCCCATCCTATCCCATTCCCTCCCATCCCATCCCATACCATCCCATCCCATCCCATCCCATCCCATCCCATCCCAGGGATCCCATCCCATCCAAACCCATCCCATCCCATCCCAGTGAACACATCCCATCCCAGGGATCCCATCCCATTCCAGGGATCCCATCCCATCCCATCCAATCCCATCCGAACCCATCCCAGGTATCCCATCCCAGGGATCCCATCCCATCCCAGCGCAGGGATCCCATCCCATCCCATAGCAGGGATCCCATCCCATCCCATCCCAGGGATCCCATCCCATCCCATCCCATCCCATATCATCCCTGCTATCTCATGCCAGGTATTCCATCCCATCCCAGGGATCCCATCCCAACCAATTCCATCCCAAGGATACCATCCCATCCCATCCCAGGGATACCATCCCATCCCATCCCAGGGATCCCATCACAGCCCATCTCATCCCAGGGATCCCATGCCATGCCATGCCATCCCATCCCATCCCATCCCAGAGATCCCATCCCATCCAAACCCATCCCATCCCATCCCAGGGATTCCATTCCATCCCAGGGACCCCATCCCATACGAGGGATCACATTCCAGGGATCCCATCCCTAGGATCCCATCTCATCCCATCCCAGGGATCCCATCCCATCCAAACCCATCCCATCCCATCCCAGTGAACACATCCCATCCCAGGGATCCCATCCCATCCCAGGGATCCCATCCCATCCCAGCGCAGGGATCCCATCCCATCCCATAGCAGGGATCCCATCCCATCCCATCCCAGGGATCCCATCCCATCCCATCCCATCCCATATCATCCCTGCTATCTCATGCCAGGTATTCCATCCCATCCCAGGGATCCCATCCCAACCAATTCCATCCCGAGGATACCATCCCATCCCATCCCAGGGATACCATCCCATCCCATCCCAGGGATCCCATCCCATTCCATCCCATCCCACCCCATCCCATCCCATTCAATCCCATCCCATCCCATGGATCCAGTCCCATCCCAACCCATCCCATCCCATGGATTCCATCCCATCCCGGGGATCCCATCCCATCCCATCCCATCCCATCCCAGGGATCGCATCCCATCCCATCAAATCCCATCCCATCCCATCCAATCCCATCCCACCCCATCCCATCCCTTCCCAGCCCATCCCATCCCTTCCCATCCCATCCCATCCCATCCCATCCCATCCCAGGGATCCCATCCCAGGGATCACATCCCAGGCATCCCATCCCATCCCGGGGATCCCATTTCATCTCTTCCCATCCCAGGGATCCCGTCCCATCCCATCCCAGGGATCCCATCCCATCCCAACCCATCCCATACCATCCCAGGGATCCCATCCCATCCCAGGGATCCCATCCCATCCCATCCCATCCTATCCCATCCCATCCCTTCCCAGCCCATCCCATCCCTTCCCATCCCATCCTATCCCATCCCATCTCAACCCATCCCATCCCATTCCAGGGATACCACCCCATCCCAGCTATCCCATCCCAGGGATTCCATCCCATCCCAGGGATCCCATTTCATCTGTTCCCATCCCTGGGATGCCATCCCATCCCATCCCATCCCATCCCATGGATCCAATCCCATCCCAACCCATCCCATCCCATGGATCCCATCCCATCCCAGGGATCCCATCCCATCCCATCCCAGGGATCGCATCCCATCCCATCCAATCCCATCCCACCCCATCCCATCCCATTCCATCCCATCCTATCCCATCCCATCCCATCCCATCCCATCCCATCCCATCCCATCCCATCCCATCCCATCCTATCCCATTCCCTCCCATCCCATCCCATACCATCCCATCCCATCCAAACCCATCCCATCCCATCCCAGGGATCCCATCCCATCCAAACCCATCCCATCCCATCCCAGTGAACACATCCCATCCCAGGGATCCCATCCCATTCCAGGGATCCCATCCCATCCCATCCAATCCCATCCGAACCCATCCCAGGTATCCCATCCCAGGGATCCCATCCCATCCCAGCGCAGGGATCCCATCGCATCCCATAGCAGGGATCCCATCCCATCCCATCCCAGGGATCCCATCCCATCCCATCCCATCCCATATCATCCCTGCTATCTCATGCCAGGTATTCCATCCCATCCCAGGGATCCCATCCCAACCAATTCCATCCCGAGGATACCATCCCATCCCATCCCAGGGATACCATCCCATCCCATCCCAGGGATCCCATCCCATTCCATCCCATCCCACCCCATCCCATCCCATTCAATCCCATCCCATCCCATGGATCCAGTCCCATCCCAACCCATCCCATCCCATGGATCCCATCCCATCCCGGGGATCCCATCCCATCCCATCCCATCCCATCCCAGGGATCGCATCCCATCCCATCAAATCCCATCCCATCCCATCCAATCCCATCCCACCCCATCCCATCCCTTCCCAGCCCATCCCATCCCTTCCCATCCCATCCCATCCCATCCCATCCCATCCCAGGGATCCCATCCCAGGGATCACATCCCAGGGATCCCATCCCATCCCGGGGATCCCATTTCATCTCTTCCCATCCCAGGGATCCCGTCCCATCCCATCCCAGGGATCCCATCCCATCCCAACCCATCCCATACCATCCCAGGGATCCCATCCCATCCCAGGGATCCCATCCCATCCCATCCCATCCTATCCCATCCCATCCCTTCCCAGCCCATCCCATCCCTTCCCATCCCATCCTATCCCATCCCATCTCAACCCATCCCATCCCATTCCAGGGATACCACCCCATCCCAGCTATCCCATCCCAGGGATTCCATCCCATCCCAGGGATCCCATTTCATCTGTTCCCATCCCTGGGATGCCATCCCATCCCATCCCATCCCATCCCATGGATCCAATCCCATCCCAACCCATCCCATCCCATGGATCCCATCCCATCCCAGGGATCCCATCCCATCCCATCCCAGGGATCGCATCCCATCCCATCCAATCCCATCACACCCCATCCCATCCCATTCCATCCCATCCTATCCCATCCCATCCCATCCCATCCCATCCCATCCCATCCCATCCCATCCCATCCCATCCCAGGGATCCCAACCCATCCCAGGGATCCCATCCCATCCCAGGGATCCCATCCAATCCCATCCCATCCCATCCCATCCCATCCCATCCTATCCCATCCCATCCCATCCCATCCCATCCCATCCCATCCCATCCCATCCCAGAGATCCCAAACCATACCAGGGATCCCATCCCATCCCAGGGATCCCATCCCATCCCAGCTATCCCATCCCAGGGATTCCATCCCATCCTATCCCATCCCAGGGATTCCATCCCATCCCATCCCATCCCAGGGATCCCATCCAATCCCAACCCATCCCATCCCATCCCATTCCAGGGATACCATCCCATCCCAGCTATCCCATCCCAGGGATTCCATCCCATCCCAGGGATCCCATTTCATCTGTTTCCATCCTTGGGATCCCATCCCATCCCATCGCATCCCATGGATCCAATCCCATCCCAACCCATCCCATCCCATGGATCCCATCCCATCCCAGGGATCCCATCCCATCCCATCCCAGGGATCGCATCCCATCCAATCCCATCCCACCCCATCCCATCCCATCCCATCCCATCCCATCCCATCCCATCCCATCCGATCCCATCCCATGCCGTCCCAGGGATCCCATCCCATCCCAGGGATCCCATCCCATCCCTTCCCAGCCCATCCCATCCCTTCCCTTCCCATCCCATCCCATCCCATCCCATCCCATCCGATCCCATCCCATGCCGTCCCAGGGATCCCATCCCATCCCAGGGATCCCATCCCATCCCTTCCCAGCCCATCCCATCCCTTCCCTTCCCATCCCATCCCATCCCATCCCATCCCATCCCAACCCATCCCATCCTATCCCATTCGAAACCCATCCCATCCCATCCCATCCCATCCCATCCCATCCCATCCCATCCCAGGGATCCCATCCCAGCCCATCTCATCCCAGGGATCCCATGCCATGCCATCCCATCCAAACCCATCCCATCCCATCCCATCCCATCCTATCCCATTCCCTCCCATCCCATCCCATCCCATCCCATCCCATCCCATCCCATCCCAGGGATCCCATCGCATCCCCGGGATCCCATCCCAGGGATTCCATCCCATCCCAGGGATCCCATCCCATACGAGGGATCACATTCCAGGGATCCCATCCGTAGGATCCCATCTCATCCCATCCCAGGGATCCAATCCCATCCCATCTCATCCCAGGGATCCCATAAGATCCCATCAAACGGTTCCCAACCCATCCCAACCCATCCCATCCCATGGATCCCATCCCAGGGATCCCATCCCAGGGATCCCATACCATCCCAGGGATCCCATCCCATCCCATCCCATCCCATCCCATCCCATCCAGTCCCATCCCATCCCATCCAATCCCATCCCATCCCATCCCATCCCATCCCAGGGATCCCATCCCATCCCAGGGATAACATCCCAGGGATCCCATCCCCTCCCATCCCATCCCTTCCCATCCCATCCCATCCCAGGGATCCCATCCCATGCCAGGGATAACATCCCAGGGATCCCATCCCATGCCAGGGATCCCATGTCAGAGATCCCATCCCATCTCACGGATGCCATCCCAGGGATTCGATCCCATCCCATCCCATCCCAGGGATCCCATCCCATCTCAACCCATCCCATCCCATTCCAGGGATACCACCCCATCCCATGGATCCCATCCCAGGGATTCCATGCCATCCCAGGGATCCCATTTCATCTGTTCCCATCCCTGGGATGCCATCCCATCCCATCCCATCCCATGGATCCAATCCCATCCCAACCCATCCCATCCCATGGATCCCATCCCATCCCAGTGATCCCATCCCATCCCAGGGATCGCATCCCATCCCATCCCATCCCATCCCACCCCATCCCATCCCATCCCATCCCATTCCATCCCATCCTATCGCATCCCATCCCATCCCATCCCATCCCAGGGATCCCATCCCAACCCATCCCATCCTATCCCATTCCCATCCCATCCCATCCCATCCCATTCCATCCCATACCATCCCATCCCATCCCACCCCATCCCATCCCATCCCATCCCATCCCATCCCATTCCATCCCATCCTATCCCATCCCATCCCATCCCATCCCATCACATCCCATCCCAGGGATCCCAACCCATCCCAGGGATCCCATCCCATCCCATCCAATCCCATCCGAACCCATCCCAGGTATCCCATCCCAGGGATCCCATCCCATCCCAGCGCAGGGGTCCCATCCCATCCCATAGTAGGGATCCCATCCCATCCCATAGCAGGGATCCCATCCCATCCCATCCCAGGGATCCTATCCCATCCCAACCCATCCCATCCCATGCCATGCCATCCCATCCCATCCCAGCGATCCCATCCCATCCCAGGGATCCCATCCCAGCCCATCCCATCCTATCCCATTCCCATCCCATCCCATCCCATTCCATCCCATACCATCCCATCCCATCCCATCCCATCCCATACCATCCCATCCCATCCCATCCCATCCCATCCCAGGGATCCCATCACAGCCCATCTCATCCCAGGGATCCCATGCCATGCCATGCCATCCCATCCCATCCCATCCCAGAGATCCCATCCCATCCAAACCCATCCCATCCCATCCCAGGGATTCCATTCCATCCCAGGGACCCCATCCCATACGAGGGATCACATTCCAGGGATCCCATCCCTAGGATCCCATCTCATCCCATCCCAGGGATCCAATCCCATCCCATCTCATCCCAGGGATCCCATAAGATCCCATCAAACCGTTCCCAACCCATCCCAACCCATCCCATCCCATGGATCCCATCCCAGGCATCCCATCCTAGGGATCCCATCCCATCCCAGCGCAGGGGTCCCATCCCATCCCATAGCAGGGATCCCATCCCATCCCATAGCAGGGATCCCATCCCATCCCATCCCATCCCATCCCATATCATCCCTGCTATCTCATGCCAGGTATTCCATCCCATCCCAGGGATCCCATCCCAACCAATTCCATCCCAGGGATACCATCCCATCCCATCCCAGGGATCCCATCCCATCCCATCCCATCCCATCCCATCCCAACCCATCCCATCCTATCTCAACCCATCCCATCCTATCCCATTCGAATCCCATCCCATCCCATCCCATCCCATCCCATCCCATCCCATCCCAGGGATCCCATCCCAGCCCATCTCATCCCAGGGATCCCATGCCATGCCATCCCATCCAAACCCATCCCATCCCATCCCATCCTATCCCATTCCCTCCCATCCCATCCCATCCCATCCCATCCCATCCCATCCCATCCCATCCCATCCCATCCCATCCTATCCCATTCCCTCCCATCCCATCCCAGGGATCCCATCCCATCCAAACCCATCCCATCCCATCCCAGTGAACACATCCCATCCCAGGGATCCCATCCCATTCCAGGGATCCCATCCCATCCCATCCAATCCCATCCGAACCCATCCCAGGTATCCCATCCCAGGGATCCCATCCCATCCCAGCGCAGGGATCCCATCCCATCCCATAGCAGGGATCCCATCCCATCCCATCCCAGGGATCCCATCCCATCCCATCCCATCCCATATCATCCCTGCTATCTCATGCCAGGTATTCCATCCCATCCCAGGGATCCCATCCCAACCAATTCCATCCCAAGGATACCATCCCATCCCAGGGATACCATCCCATCCCATCCCAGGGATCCCATCACAGCCCATCTCATCCCAGGGATCTTATGCCATGCCATGCCATCCCATCCCATCCCATCCCAGAGATCCCATCACATCCAAACCCATCCCATCCCATCCCAGGGATTCCATTCCATCCCAGGGACCCCATCCCATACGAGGGATCACATTCCAGGGATCCCATCCCTAGGATCCCATCTCATCCCATCCCAGGGATCCAATCCCATCCCATCTCATCCCAGGGATCCCATAAGATCCCATCAAACCGTTCCCAACCCATCCCAACCCATCCCATCCCATGGATCCCATCCCAGGCATCCCATCCTAGGGATCCCATCCCATCCCAGCGCAGGGGTCCCATCCCATCCCATAGCAGGGATCCCATCCCATCCCATAGCAGGGATCCCATCCCATCCCATCCCATCCCATCCCATCCCATCCCATCCCATCCCATATCATCCCTGCTATCTCATGCCAGGTATTCCATCCCATCCCAGGGATCCCATCCCAACCAATTCCATCCCAGGGATACCATCCCATCCCATCCCAGGGATCCCATCCCATCCCAGGGATCCCATCCCAGGGATCCCATCCCATCCCATCCCATCCCATCCCAACCCATCCCATCCTATCCCAACCCATCCCATCCTATCCCATTCGAATCCCATCCCATCCCATCCCATCCCATCCCATCCCATCCCAGGGATCCCATCCCAGCCCATCTCATCCCAGGGATCCCATGCCATGCCATCCCATCCAAACCCATCCCATCCCATCCCATCCCATCCCATCCTATCCCATTCCCTCCCATCCCATCCCATACCATCCCATCCCATCCCATCCCATCCCATCCCATCCCATCCCATCCCATCCCATCCCATCCCATCCCATCCCATCCCATCCTATCCCATTCCCTCCCATCCCATCCCATACCATCCCATCCCATCCAAACCCATCCCATCCAATCCCAGGGATCCCATCCCATCCAAACCCATCCCATCCCATCCCAGTGAACACATCCCATCCCAGGGATCCCATCCCATTCCAGGGATCCCATCCCATCCCATCCAATCCCATCCGAACCCATCCCAGGTATCCCATCCCAGGGATCCCATCCCATCCCAGCGCAGGGATCCCATCCCATCCCATAGCAGGGATCCCATCCCATCCCATCCCAGGGATCCCATCCCATCCCATCCCATCCCATATCATCCCTGCTATCTCATGCCAGGTATTCCATCCCATCCCAGGGATCCCATCCCAACCAATTCCATCCCGAGGATACCATCCCATCCCATCCCAGGGATACCATCCCATCCCATCCCAGGGATCCCATCCCATTCCATCCCATCCCACCCCATCCCATCCCATTCAATCCCATCCCATCCCATGGATCCAGTCCCATCCCAACCCATCCCATCCCATGGATCCCATCCCATCCCGGGGATCCCATCCCATCCCATCCCATCCCATCCCAGGGATCGCATCCCATCCCATCAAATCCCATCCCATCCCATCCAATCCCATCCCACCCCATCCCATCCCTTCCCAGCCCATCCCATCCCTTCCCATCCCATCCCATCCCATCCCATCCCATCCCATCCCAGGGATCCCATCCCAGGGATCACATCCCAGGGATCCCATCCCATCCCGGGGATCCCATTTCATCTCTTCCCATCCCAGGGATCCCGTCCCATCCCATCCCAGGGATCCCATCCCATCCCAACCCATCCCATACCATCCCAGGGATCCCATCCCATCCCAGGGATCCCATCCCATCCCATCCCATCCTATCCCATCCCATCCCTTCCCAGCCCATCCCATCCCTTCCCATCCCATCCTATCCCATCCCATCTCAACCCATCCCATCCCATTCCAGGGATACCACCCCATCCCAGCTATCCCATCCCAGGGATTCCATCCCATCCCAGGGATCCCATTTCATCTGTTCCCATCCCTGGGATGCCATCCCATCCCATCCCATCCCATCCCATGGATCCAATCCCATCCCAACCCATCCCATCCCATGGATCCCATCCCATCCCAGGGATCCCATCCCATCCCATCCCAGGGATCGCATCCCATCCCATCCAATCCCATCCCACCCCATCCCATCCCATTCCATCCCATCCTATCCCATCCCATCCCATCCCATCCCATCCCATCCTATCCCATCCCATCCCATCCCATCCCATCCCAGAGATCCCAAACCATACCAGGGATCCCATCCCATCCCAGGGATCCCATCCCATCCCAGCTATCCCATCCCAGGGATTCCATCCCATCCTATCCCATCCCAGGGATTCCATCCCATCCCATCCCATCCCAGGGATCCCATCCAATCCCAACCCATCCCATCCCATCCCATTCCAGGGATACCATCCCATCCCAGCTATCCCATCCCAGGGATTCCATCCCATCCCAGGGATCCCATTTCATCTGTTTCCATCCTTGGGATCCCATCCCATCCCATCGCATCCCATGGATCCAATCCCATCCCAACCCATCCCATCCCATGGATCCCATCCCATCCCAGGGATCCCATCCCATCCCATCCCAGGGATCGCATCCCATCCAATCCCATCCCACCCCATCCCATCCCATCCCATCCCATCCCATCCCATCCCATCCCATCCCATCCCATCCCATCCCATGCCGTCCCAGGGATCCCATCCCATCCCAGGGATCCCATCCCATCCCTTCCCAGCCCATCCCATCCCTTCCCTTCCCATCCCATCCCATCCCATCCCATCCCATCCCATCCCATCCCATCCCATCCCATCCCATCCCATGCCGTCCCAGGGATCCCATCCCATCCCAGGGATCCCATCCCATCCCTTCCCAGCCCATCCCATCCCTTCCCTTCCCATCCCATCCCATCCCATCCCATCCCATCCCATCCCATCCCATCCCAACCCATCCCATCCTATCCCATTCGAAACCCATCCCATCCCATCCCATCCCATCCCATCCCATCCCATCCCAGGGATCCCATCCCAGCCCATCTCATCCCAGGGATCCCATGCCATGCCATCCCATCCAAACCCATCCCATCCCATCCCATCCCATCCTATCCCATTCCCTCGCATCCCATCCCATACCATCCCATCCCATCCCATACCATCCCATCCCATCCCATCCCATCCCATCCCATCCTATCCCATTCCCTCCCATCCCATCCCATACCATCCCATCCCATCCCATCCCATCCCATCCCATCCCATCCCATCCCATCCCATCCCATCCCATCCCAGGGATCCCATCCCATCCAAACCCATCCCATCCCATCCCAGTGAACACATCCCATCCCAGGGATCCCATCCCATTCCAGGGATCCCATCCCATCCCATCCAATCCCATCCGAACCCATCCCAGGTATCCCATCCCAGGGATCCCATCCCATCCCAGCGCAGGGATCCCATCCCATCCCATAGCAGGGATCCCATCCCATCCCATCCCAGGGATCCCATCCCATCCCATCCCATCCCATATCATCCCTGCTATCTCATGCCAGGTATTCCATCCCATCCCAGGGATCCCATCCCAACCAATTCCATCCCAAGGATACCATCCCATCCCATCCCAGGGATACCATCCCATCCCATCCCAGGGATCCCATCCCATTCCAGGGATCCCATCCCATCCCATCGCAACCCATCCCACCCTATCCCATTCCCATCCCATCCCATCCCATCCCATCCCAGGGATCCCATCCCAGCCCATCTCATCCCAGGGATCCCATGCCATGCCATGCCATCCCATCCCATCCCAGGGATCCCATCCCATCCAAACCCATCCCATCCCATCCCAGTGAACACATCCCATCCCAGGGATCCCAACCCATCCCAGGGATCCCATCCCATCCCATCCAATCCCATCCGAACCCATCCCAGGTATCCCATCCCAGGGATCCCATCCCATCCCAGCGCAGGGGTCCCATCCCATCCCATAGCAGGGATCCCATCCCATCCCATAGCAGGGATCCCATCCCATCCCATCCCAGGGATCCTATCCCATCCCAACCCATCCCATCCCATGCCATCCCATCCCATCCCATCCCAGCGATCCCATCCCATCCCAGGGATCCCATCCCAACCCATCCCATCCTATCCCATTCCCATCCCATCCCATCCCATCCCATTCCATCCCATACCATCCCATCCCATCCCATCCCATCCCACCCGATCCCATCCCATCCCATCCCATCCCATTCCATCCCATCCTATCCCATGCCATCCCATCCCATCCCATCCCATCCCATCCCATCCCATCCCATCCCATCCAAACCCATCCCATCCCATCCCAGGGATCCCAACCCATCCCAGGGATCCCATCCCATCCCAGGGATCCCATCCAATCCCAGGGATCCCATCCCATCCAATCCTATCCCATCCCATCCCATCCCATCCCATCCCAGAGATCCCAACCCATACCAGGGATCCCATCCCATCCCATCCCATCCCAGAGATCCCAACCCATACCAGGGATCCCATCCCATCCCAGGGATCCCATCCCATCCCAGCTATCCCATCCCAGGGATTCCATCCCATCCCGGGGATCCCATTTCATCTGTTCCCATCCCAGGGATCCCATCGCATCCCATCCCAGGGATCCAATCCCATCCCATCTCATCCCAGGGATCCCATAAGATCCCATCAAACGGTTCCCCACCCATCCCAACCCATCCCATCCCATGGATCCCATCCCAGGGATCCCATCCCAGGGATCCCATACGATCCCAGGGATCCCATCCCATCCCATCCCATCCCATCCAGTCCCATCCCATCCCATCCCATCCCATCCCATCCCATCCCATCCCATCCCAATCATCCCTGCTATCTCATGCCAGGTATTCCATCTCATCCCAGGGATCCAATCCCAGGGATCCCATACCCTCCCATCCCATCTTTTCCCATCCCATCCCTTCCCATCCCATCCCATCCCAGGGATCCCATCCCATCCCAGGGATAACATCCCAGGGATCCCATCCCATGCCAGGGATCCCATGTCAGAGATCCCATCCCATCTCACAGATGCCATCCCAGGGATTCGATCCCATACCATCCCAGGAATCCCATTCCAGGGATCCCATCCCATCCCATCCCAGGGATCCCATCCCATCCCAGGGATCCCATCCCATCCCATCCAATCCCATCCGATCCCATCCCAGGTATCCCATCCCAGGGATCCCATCCCATGGCAGCGCAGGGGTCCCATCCCATCCCATAGCAGGGATCCCATCCCAGCCCATCTCATCCCAGGGATCCCATCCCAGCCCATCTCATCCCAGGGATCCCATGCCATCCCATCCCATCCCAGGCATCCCATCCCAGGGATCCTATCCCATCCCAGGGATCCCATCCCATGCCATCCCAGGGATCGCATCCCATCCCATCCAATCCCATCCCACCCCATCCCATCCCATTCCATCCCAACCCATCCCATCCTATCCCATTCGCATCCCATCCCATCCCATCCCATCCCATCCCAGGGATCCCATCCCAGCCCATCTCATCCCAGGGATCCCATCCCATCCCATCCCATCCCATCCCATCCCATCCCATCCCATCCCATCCCATCCCAGGCATCCCATCCCAGGGATCCAATCCCATCCCAGGGATTCCATCCCAGGGATCTCCTACCATCCCAGGGATCAAATCCCATCCCAGGGATCCAATCCCATCCCAGCTATCCCATCCCAGGGATTCCACCCCATCCCAGGGATCCTATCCCATCTGTTCCCATCCCAGGTATCCTATCCCACCCCGTCCCATCCAGGGGATCCCATCCATTCCCAACCCAGGAATCCCATCCCTTCCCTTTCCAGGGATCCCATCCCATCCCACGGATCCCATCCCATCCCACAGATCCCATCCCAACCCAGGGATCCCATCCCATCCCAGGGATCCCATCCCATCTCAGGGATCCCATCCCATCCCAGGGATCCCATCCCAATCCAGGGATCCCATCCCATCCCATCGCAGGGATCCCATCCCATCCCAGGGATCCCATCCCATCCCATCCCATCCCATCCCATCCCATCCCATCCCATCCCATCCCATCCCATCCCATCCTATCCCATCCCATCCCATCCCATCCCATCCCATCCCATCCCATCCTATCCTATCCCATCCCATCCCATCCCATCCCATCCCAGGGATCCCATCCCATCCCAGCTATCCCACCCCAGGGATTCCATCCCATCCCGGGGATCCCATTTCATCTGTCCCCATCCCAGGGATCCCATCCCATCCCATCCCAGGGATCGCATCCCATCCAAACCCATCCCATCCCATCCCATTCCAGGGATACCATCCCATCCCAGCTATCCCATCCCAGGGTTTCCATCCCATCCCGGGGATCCCATTTCATCTGTTCCCATCCCTGGGATCCCATCCCATCCCATCCCATCCCATCCCATCCCATCCCATCCCATCCCAGGGATCCCATCCCAGGGATTCCATCCCATCCCAGGGATCCCATCCCATACGAGGGGTTACATTCCAGGGATCCCATCCCTAGGATCCCATCTCATCCCATCCCAGGGATCCAATCCCATCCCATCTCATCACAGGGATCCCATAAGATCCCATCAAACGGTTCCCAACCCATCCCAACCCATCCCATCCCATGGATCCCATCCCAGGGATCCCATCCCAGGGATCACATACCATCCCAGGGATCCCATCCCATCCCATCCCATCCCATCCCATCCCGTCCCATCCCATCCCATCCCATCCCAATCATCCCTGCTATCTCATGCCAGGTATTCCATCCCATCCCAGGGATCCCATTCCAACCAATCCCATCCCAGGGATCCCATCCCATCCCATCCCAGGGATCCCATCCCATTCCAGGGATCCCATCCCATTCCCATCCCATCCCATCCCATCCCATCCCATCCCATCCCATCCCATCCCATCCCATCCCATCCCATCCCATCCCTGGGATCCCATCCCAGCCCATCTCATCCCAGGGATCCCATGCCATGCCATGCCATCCCATCCCATCCCATCCCATCCCAGGGATCCCATCCCATCCAAACCCATCCCATCCCGTCCCATCCCATCCCAGCGCAGGGATCCCAGGGATCCTATCCCATCCCAGGGATCCCATCCCATCCCATCCCATCCCATCCCATCCCAGGGATCCCAGCCCATCTCATCCCTGGGATCCCATGCCATGCCATCCCATCCCATCCCATCCCAGGGTTCCCATCCCATCCAAACCCATCCCATCCCATCCCATCTCATCCCAGGGATCCCATGCCATGCCATCCCATCCCATCCCAGGGATCCCATCCCATTCAAACCCATCCCATCCCATCCCAGTGAACACATCCCATCCCAGGGATCCCAACCCATCCCAGGTATCCCATCCCAGGGATCCCATCCCATCCCAGCGCAGGGGTCCCATCCCATCCCATAGCAGGGATCCCATCCCATCCCATAGCAGGGATCCCATCCCATCCCATCCCATCCCAGGGATCCTATCCCATCCCAACCCATCCCATCCCATGCCATCCCATCCCATCCCATCCCAGGGATCCCATCCCATCCCAGGGATCCCATCCCAACCCATCCCATCCCATCCCATCCCATCCCAGGGATCCCATCCCACCCCATCCCATCCCATTCCATTCCATTCCATTCCATTCCATTCCATTCCATTCCATTCCATTCCATTCCATCCCATCCCATCCCATCCCATCCCATCCCATCCCAACCCATCCCATCCCATCCCATGCCGTCCCAGGGATCCCATCCCATCCCAGGGATCCCATCCCATCCCTTCCCAGCCCATCCCATCCCATCCCTTCCCATCCCATTCCATCCCATCCCATCCCATCCCATCCCATCCCATCCCATCCCATCCCATCCCATCCCATCCCATCCCAGGGATCCCATCCCAGGGATTCCATCCCATCCCAGGGATTCCATCCCATCCCAGGGATCCCATCCCATACGAGGGGTCACATTCCAGGGATCCCATCCCTAGGATCCCATCTCATACCATCCCAGGGATCCCATGTCAGAGATCCCATCCCATCTCACGGATGCCATCCCAGGGATTCGATCCCAACCCAGGGATCCCATCCCACCCCAGGAATCCCATTCCAGGGATCCCATCCCATCCCATCCCAGGAATCCCATCCCATCTCATCCCAGGGATCCCATAAGATCCCATCAAACGGTTCCCAACCCATCCCATCCCATGGATCCAATCCCAGGGATCCCATCCCAGGGATCCCATCCCCACCAATCCCATCCCAGGGATACCATCCCATCCCATCCCAGGGATCCCATCCCATCCCAGGGATCCCATCCCATCCCATCCCAACCCATCCCATCCTATCCCATTCCCATCCCATCCCATCCCATCCCGTCCCATCCAAGGGATCCCATCCATTCCCAACCCAGGAATCCCATCCCTTCCCTTTCACGGGATCGCATCCCATCCCAGGGATCCCAACCCATCCCATCCCAGGGATCCCATCTCATCCCAGCTATCCCATCCCATCCCAGGGATTCCATCCCATGCCAGGGATCCTATCCCATCTGTTCCCATCCCAGGTATCCTATACCATCCCGTTCCATCCAAGGGATCCAATCCATTCCCAACCCAGGAATCCCATCCCTTCCCTTTCCAGGGATCCCCCCCCATGCCAGGGATCCCATCCCGTCCCAGGGATCCAATCCCAGGGATCCCAACCCATACCAGAGATCCCATCCCATCCCAGGGATCCCATCCCAGAGATCCCATCCCATCCCATCCCACGGATCCCATCCCATCCCATCCCATCGCCGGGATCCCATCCCAGGGATCCCATCCCATCCCAGGGATCCCAACCCATCCCATCCCATCCCATCCCATCCCATCCCATCCCATCCCATACCATCAAATGCCGTCCCATCCCATCCCATCCTATCCCATCCCATCCCATCCCATTCCATCCCATCCCCTCCCAGGGATCTGCTCCCATCCCAGGGATCCCATCCCATCCCATCCCATCCCAGGGATCCCATCCCATCCCATCCCATCCCATCCCAACCAATCCCATCCCAGGGATACCATCCCATCCCATCCCACGGATCACATCCCATTCCAGGGATCCCATCCCATCCCATCCCATCGCAACCCATCCCATCCTATCCCATTCCCATCCCATCCCATCCCAGGGATCCCATCCCAGCCCATCTCATCCCAGTGTTCCCAAGCCATGCCCTCCCATCCCATCCCATCCCATCCCAGGGATCCCATCCCATCCAAACCCATCCCATCCCATCCCATCCCATCCCAGTGCAGGGATCCCATCCCATCCCATCCCAGGAATCCCATCCCATCCCATTCCAGGGATTCCATCCCACCCAAGGGATCCCATCCCATCCCATCCAATCCCATCCGAACCCATCCCAGGTATCCCATCCCAGGGATCGCATTCCATCCCAGCGCAGGGATCCCATCCCATCCCATCCCATAGTAAAGATCCAATCCCATCCCATAGCAGGGATCCCATCCGATCCCATCCCATCCCATCCCATACCATCCCATCCCATCCCATCCCATCCCATACCAGGGATCCCATCCCATCTCATCCCAGGGATCCCATGCCATGCCATCCCATCCCATCCCAGGGATCCCATCCCATCCAAACCCATCCCATCCCATCCCAGTGAACACAACCCCATACCAGGGATCCCAAGCCATCCCAGGGATCCCATCCCATCCCATCCAATCCCATCCGAAACCATCCCAGGTATCCCATCCCAGGGATCCCATCCCATCCCAGCGCAGGGGTCCCGTCCCATCCCATAGCAGGTATCCCATCTCATCCCATAGCAGGGATCCCATCCCATCCCATCCCATCCCATCCCATCCCATCCCATCCCATCCCATATCATCCCTGCTATCTCATGCCAGATATTCCATCCAATCCCAGGGATCCCATCCCAACCAATCCCATCCCAGGGATACCATCCCATCCCATCACAGGGATCCCATCCCATCCCAGGGATCCCATCCCATCCCAGGGATCCCATCCAATCCCATCCCTTCCCATCCCATCCCTTCCCATCCCAGGGATCCCATCTCATGCCAGGGATCACATCCCATGCCAGGGATCCCATGTCAGAGATCCCATCCCATCTCACGGATGCCATCCCAGGGATTCGATCCCAACCCACGGATCCCATCCCAGGAATCCCATTCCAGGGATCCCATCCCATCCCAGGAATACCATCCCATCCCATTCCAGGGATTCCATCCCATCCCAGTGAACACATCCCATCCCAGGGATCCCATCCCATCCCAGGGATCCCATCCCATCCCATCCAATCCCATCCGAAACCATGCCAGGTATCCCATCCCAGGCATCCCATCCCATCCCAGCGCAGGGATCCCATCCCATCCCATAGCAGGGATCCCATCCCATCCCATAGCAGGGATCCCATCCCATCCCATCCCATCCCATCCAATCCCATCCCAGTCATCCCTGCTATCTCATGCCAGGTATTCCATCCCATCCCAGGGATCCCATTCCAACCACTCCCATCCCAGGGATACCATCCCATCCCATCCCACGGATCACATCCCATTCCAGGGATCCCATCCCATCCCATCCCATCGCAACCCATCCCATCCTATCCCATTCCCATCCCATCCCATCCCATCCCAGGGATCCCATCCCAGCCCATCTCATCCCAGTGTTCCCAAGCCATGCCATCCCATCCCATCCCATCCCAGGGATCCCATCCCATCCAAACCCATCCCATCCCATCCCATCCCATCCCAGCGCAGGGATCCCATCCCATCCCATCCCATCCCAGGAATCCCATCCCATCCCATTCCAGGGATTCCATCCCATCCAAGGGATCCCATCCCATCCCATCCAATCCCATCCGAACCCATCCCAGGTATCCCATCCCAGGGATCGCATTCCATCCCAGCGCAGGGATCCCATCCCATCCCATCCCATAGCAAAGATCCAATCCCATCCCATAGCAGGGATCCCATCCGATCCCATCCCATCCCATCCCATCCCATCCCATCCCATCCCATCCCAGGGATCCCATCCCATCCCATCTCATCCCAGGGATCCCATGCCATGCCATCCCATCCCATCCCAGGGATCCCATCCCATCCAAACCCATCCCATCCCATCCCAGTGAACACAACCCCATACCAGGGATCCCAAGCCATCCCAGGGATCCCATCCCATCCCATCCAATCCCATCCGAAACCATCCCAGGTATCCCATCCCAGGGATCCCATCCCATCCCAGCGCAGGGGTCCCGTCCCATCCCATAGCAGGTATCCCATCTCATCCCATAGCAGGGATCCCATCCCATCCCATCCCATCCCATCCCATCCCATCCCATCCCATCCCATCCCATCCCATATCATCCCTGCTATCTCATGCCAGATATTCCATCCCATCCCAGGGATCCCATCCAATCCCATCCCTTCCCATCCCATCCCTTCCCATCCCAGGGATCCCATCTCATGCCAGGGATCACATCCCATGCCAGGGATCCCATGTCAGAGATCCCATCCCATCTCACGGATGCCATCCCAGGGATTCGATCCCAACCCACGGATCCCATCCCAGGAATCCCATTCCAGGGATCCCATCCCATCCCAGGAATACCATCCCATCCCATTCCAGGGATTCCATCCCATCCCAGTGAACACATCCCATCCCAGGGATCCCATCCCATCCCAGGGATCCCATCCCATCCCATCCAATCCCATCCGAAACCATGCCAGGCATCCCATCCCAGGCATCCCATCCCATCCCAGCGCAGGGATCCCATCCCATCCCATAGCAGGGATCCCATCCCATCCCATAGCAGGGATCCCATCCCATCCCATCCCATCCCATCCCATCCAATCCCATCCCAGTCATCCCTGCTATCTCATGCCAGGTATTCCATCCCATCCCAGGGATCCCATTCCAACCACTCCCATCCCAGGGATACCATCCCATCCCATCCCAGGGATCCCATCCCATTCCAGGGATCCCATCCCATCCCATCCCATCCCATCGCAACCCATCCCATCCTATCCCATTCCTATCCCATCCCATCCCATCCCATCCCATCCCATCCCAGGGATCCCATCCCAGCCCATCTCATCCCAGGGATCCCATGCCATGCCATCCCATCCCATCCCATCCCAGAGATCCCATCCCATCCAAACCCATCCCATCCCATCCCATCCCATCCCATCCCAGCGCAGGGATCCCAGGGATCCTATCCCATCCCAGGGATCCCAACCCATCCCAGCTATCACATCCCATCCCAGGGATTCCATCCCATCCCAGGGATCCTATCCCATCTGTTCCCATCCCAGGTATCCTATCCCATCCCGTTCCATCCAAGGGATCCAATCCATTCCCAACCCAGGAATCCCATCCCTTCCCTTTCCAGGGATCCCCTCCCATGCCAGGGATCCCATCCCATCCCATCCCATCCCATCCCAGGGATCGCATCCCATCCCATCCAATCCCATCCCACCCCATCCCATCCCATTCCATTCCATTCCATTCCATCCCATCCCATCCCATCCCATCCCATCCCATCCCAACCCATCCCATCCCATCCCATGCCGTCCCAGGGATCCCATCCCATCCCAGGGATCCCATCCCATCCCATTCCATTCCATTCCATCCCATCCCATCCCATCCCATCCCATCCCATCCCATCCCATCCCAACCCATCCCATCCCATCCCATGCCGTCCCAGGGATCCCATCCCATCCCAGGGATCCCATCCCATCCCTTCCCAGCCCATCCCATCCCATCCCTTCCCATCCCATTCCATCCCATCCCATCCCATCCCATCCCATCCCATCCCATCCCATCCCATCCCATCCCATCCCATCCCATCCCAGGGATCCCATCCCAGGGATTCCATTCCATCCCAGGGATCCCATCCCATACGAGGGGTCACATTCCAGGGATCCCATCCCTAGGATCCCATCTCATCCCATCCCAGGGATCCAATCCCATCCCATCTCATCACAGGGATCCCATAAGATCCCATCAAACGGTTCCCAACCCATCCCATCCCATGGATCCCATCCCAGGGATCCCATCCCAGGGATCACATACCATCCCAGGGATCCCATCCCATCCCATCCCATCCCATCCCATCCCATCCCATCCCGTCCCATCCCATCCCAATCATCCCTGCTATCTCATGCCAGGTATTCCATCCCATCCCAGGCATCCCATTCCAACTAATCCCATCCCAGGGATACCATCCCATCACATCCCAGGGATCCCATCCCATTCCAGGGATCCCATCCCATCCCATCGCAACCCATCCCATCCTATCCCATTCCCATCCCATCCCATCCCATCCCATCCCAGGGATCCCATCCCAGCCCATCTCATCCCAGGGATCCCATGCCATGCCATCCCATCCCATCCCATCCCAGGGATCCCATCCCATCCAAACCCATCCCATCCCATCCCATCCCATCTCATCCCAGGGATCCCATGCCAGCCCATCTCATCCCAGGGATCCCATGCCATGCCATCCCATCCAAACCCATCCCATCCCATCCCATCCCATCCTATCCCATTCCCTCCCATCCCATCCCATCCCATCCCATCCCATCCCATCCCATCCCATCCCATCCTATCCCATTCCCTCCCATCCCATCCCATACCATCCCATCCCATCCCATCCCATCCCAGGGATCCCATCCCATCCAAACCCATCCCATCCCATCCCAGTGAACACATCCCATCCCAGGGATCCCATCCCATTCCAGGGATCCCATCCCATCCCATCCAATCCCATCCGAACCCATCCCAGGTATCCCATCCCAGGGATCCCATCCCATCCCAGCGCAGGGATCCCATCCCATCCCATAGCAGGGATCCCATCCCATCCCATCCCAGGGATCCCATCCCATCCCATCCCATCCCATATCATCCCTGCTATCTCATGCCAGGTATTCCATCCCATCCCAGGGATCCCATCCCAACCAATTCCATCCCAAGGATACCATCCCATACCATCCCAGGGATACCATCCCATCCCATCCCAGGGATCCCATCCCATTCCAGGGATCCCATCCCATCCCATCGCAACCCATCCCACCCTATCCCATTCCCATCCCATCCCATCCCATCCCATCCCATCCCAGGGATCCCATCCCAGCCCATCTCATCCCAGGGATCCCATGCCATGCCATGCCATCCCATCCCATCCCAGGGATCCCATCCCATCCAAACCCATCCCATCCCATCCCAGTGAACACATCCCATCCCAGGGATCCCAACCCATCCCAGGGATCCCATCCCATCCCATCCAATCCCATCCGAACCCATCCCAGGTATCCCATCCCAGGGATCCCATCCCATCCCAGCGCAGGGGTCCCATCCCATCCCATAGCAGGGATCCCATCCCATCCCATAGCAGGGATCCCATCCCATCCCATCCCAGGGATCCTATCCCATCCCAACCCATCCCATCCCATGCCATCCCATCCCATCCCATCCCAGCGATCCCATCCCATCCCAGGGATCCTATCCCATCCCAACCCATCCCATCCTATCCCATTCCCATCCCATCCCATTCCATCCCATCCCATCCCATCCCATCCCATCCCATCCCATCCCATCCCATCCCAGGGATCCCATCACAGCCCATCTCATCCCAGGGATCCCATGCCATGCCATGCCATCCCATCCCATCCCATCCCATCCCAGAGATCCCATCCCATCCAAACCCATCCCATCCCATCCCAGGGATTCCATTCCATCCCAGGGACCCCATCCCATACGAGGGATCACATTCCAGGGATCCCATCCCTAGGATCCCATCTCATCCCATCCCAGGGATCCAATCCCATCCCATCTCATCCCAGGGATCCCATAAGATCCCATCAAACCGTTCCCAACCCATCCCAACCCATCCCATCCCATGGATCCCATCCCAGGCATCCCATCCTAGGGATCCCATCCCATCCCAGCGCAGGGGTCCCATCCCATCCCATAGCAGGGATCCCATCCCATCCCATAGCAGGGATCCCATCCCATCCCATCCCATCCCATCCCATCCCATCCCATCCCATCCCATCCCATCCCATATCATCCCTGCTATCTCATGCCAGGTATTCCATCCCATCCCAGGGATCCCATCCCAACCAATTCCATCCCAGGGATACCATCCCATCCCATCCCAGGGATCCCATCCCATCCCAGGGATCCCATCCCAGGGATCCCATCCCATCCCATCCCATCCCATCCCATCAAATGCCGTACCATCCCATCCCATCCCATCCCATCCCATCCCATCCCATCCCATCCCAGGGATCGCATCCCATCCCATCCAATCCCATCCCACCCCATCCCATCCCATTCCATTCCATTCCATTCCATTCCATTCCATTCCATTCCATCCCATCCCATCCCATCCCATCCCATCCCATCCCAACCCATCCCATCCCATCCCATGCCGTCCCAGGGATCCCATCCCATCCCAGGGATCCCATCCCATCCCTTCCCAGCCCATCCCATCCCTTCCCATCCCATTCCATCCCATCCCATCCCATCCCATCCCATCCCATCCCATCCCATCCCATCCCAGGGATCCCATCCCAGGGATTCCATCCCATCCCAGGGATCCCATCCCATACGAGGGGTCACATTCCAGGGATCCCATCCCTAGGATCCCATCTCATCCCATCCCAGGGATCCAATCCCATCCCATCTCATCACAGGGATCCCATAAGATCCCATCAAACGGTTCCCAACCCATCCCAAGCCATCCCATCCCATGGACCCCATCCCAGGGATCCCATCCCAGGGATCACATACCATCCCAGGGATCCCATGTCAGAGATCCCATCCCATCTCACGGATGCCATCCCAGGGATTCGATCCCAACCCAGGGATCCCATCCCACCCCAGGAATCCCATTCCAGGGATCCCATCCCATCCCATCCCAGGAATCCCATCCCATCTCATCCCAGGGATCCCATAAGATCCCATCAAACGGTTCCCAACCCATCCCATCCCATGGATCCAATCCCAGGGATCCCATCCCAGGGATCCCATCCCCACCAATCCCATCCCAGGGATACCATCCCATCCCATCCCAGGGATCCCATCCCATCCCAGGGATCCCATCCCATCCCATCCCAACCCATCCCATCCTATCCCATTCCCATCCCATCCCATCCCATCCCAGGGATCCCATCCCATCCAAACACATCCCATCCCATCCCATCCCATCCTATCCCATTCCCATCCCATCCCATCCCATCCCGTCCCATCCAAGGGATCCCATCCATTCCCAACCCAGGAATCCCATCCCTTCCCTTTCAAGGGATCCCATCCCATCCCAGGGATCCCAACCCATCCCATCCCAGGGATCCCATCTCATCCCAGCTATCCCATCCCATCCCAGGGATTCCATCCCATGCCAGGGATCCTATCCCATCTGTTCCCATCCCAGGTATCCTATACCATCCCGTTCCATCCAAGGGATCCAATCCATTCCCAACCCAGGAATCCCATCCCTTCCCTTTCCAGGGATCCCCCCCCATGCCAGGGATCCCATCCCGTCCCAGGGATCCAATCCCAGGGATCCCAACCCATACCAGAGATCCCATCCCATCCCAGGGATCCCATCCCAGAGATCCCATCCCATCCCATCCCACGGATCCCATCCCATCCCATCCCATCGCCGGGATCCCATCCCAGGGATCCCATCCCAGGGATCCCAACCCATCCCATCCCATCCCATCCCATCCCATCCCATCCCATCCCATCCCATCCCATCCCATCAAATGCCGTCCCATCCCATCCCATCCTATCCCATCCCATCCCATCCCATCCCATTCCATCCCATCCCATCCCAGGGATCTGCTCCCATCCCAGGGATCCCCTGCCATCCCAGGGATCCCATCCCATCCCATCCCATCCCAGGGATCCCATCCCATCCCATCCCATCCCATCCCATCCCATCCCAACCAATCCCATCCCAGGGATACCATCCCATCCCATCCCACGGATCACATCCCATTCCAGGGATCCCATCCCATCCCATCCCATCGCAACCCATCCCATCCTATCCCATTCCCATCCCATCCCATCCCATCCCAGGGATCCCATCCCAGCCCATCTCATCCCAGTGTTCCCAAGCCATGCCATCCCATCCCATCCCATCCCATCCCAGGGATCCCATCCCATCCAAACCCATCCCATCCCATCCCATCCCATCCCATCCCAGCGCAGGGATCCCATCCCATCCCATCCCATCCCAGGAATCCCATCCCATCCCATTCCAGGGATTCCATCCCATCCAAGGGATCCCATCCCATCCCATCCAATCCCATCCGAACCCATCCCAGGTATCCCATCCCAGGGATCGCATTCCATCCCAGCGCAGGGATCCCATCCCATCCCATCCCATCCCATCCCATCCCATACCATCCCATCCCATCCCATCCCATCCCATCCCATCCCATCCCATCCCATACCAGGGATCCCATCCGATCCCATCTCATCCCAGGGATCCCATGCCATGCCATCCCATCCCATCCCAGGGATCCCATCCCATCCAAACCCATCCCATCCCATCCCAGTGAACACAACCCCATACCAGGGATCCCAAGCCATCCCAGGGATCCCATCCCATCCCATCCAATCCCATCCGAAACCATCCCAGGTATCCCATCCCAGGGATCCCATCCCATCCCAGCGCAGGGGTCCCGTCCCATCCCATAGCAGGTATCCCATCTCATCCCATAGCAGGGATCCCATCCCATCCCATCCCATCCCATCCCATCCCATCCCATCCCATCCCATCCCATATCATCCCTGCTATCTCATGCCAGATATTCCATCCAATCCCAGGGATCCCATCCCAACCAATCCCGTCCCAGGGATACCATCCCATCCCATCACAGGGATCCCATCCCATCCCAGGGATCCCATCCCATCCCAGGGATCCCATCCAATCCCATCCCTTCCCATCCCATCCCTTCCCATCCCAGGGATCCCATCTCATGCCAGGGATCACATCCTATGCCAGGGATCCCATGTCAGAGATCCCATCCCATCTCACGGATGCCATCCCAGGGATTCGATCCCAACCCACGGATCCCATCCCAGGAATCCCATTCCAGGGATCCCATCCCATCCCAGGAATACCATCCCATCCCATTCCAGGGATTCCATCCCATCCCAGTGAACACATCCCATCCCAGGGATCCCATCCCATCCCAGGGATCCCATCCCATCCCATCCAATCCCATCCGAAACCATGCCAGGTATCCCATCCCAGGCATCCCATCCCATCCCAGCGCAGGGATCCCATCCCATCCCATAGCAGGGATCCCATCCCATCCCATAGCAGGGATCCCATCCCATCCCATCCCATCCAATCCCATCCCAGTCATCCCTGCTATCTCATGCCAGGTATTCCATCCCATCCCAGGGATCCCATTCCAACCACTCCCATCCCAGGGATACCATCCCATCCCATCCCAGGGATCCCATCCCATTCCAGGGATCCCATCCCATCCCATCCCATCGCAACCCATCCCATCCTATCCCATTCCTATCCCATCCCATCCCATCCCAGGGATCCCATCCCAGCCCATCTCATCCCAGGGATCCCATGCCATGCCATCCCATCCCATCCCATCCCAGAGATCCCATCCCATCCAAACCCATCCCATCCCATCCCATCCCATCCCATCCCATCCCATCCCAGCGCAGGGATCCCAGGGATCCTATCCCATCCCAGGGATCCCAACCCATCCCAGCTATCACATCCCATCCCAGGGATTCCCTCCCATCCCAGGGATCCTATCCCATCTGTTCCCATCCCAGGTATCCTATCCCATCCCGTTCCATCCAAGGGATCCAATCCATTCCCAACCCAGGAATCCCATCCCTTCCCTTTCCAGGGATCCCCTCCCATGCCAGGGATCCCATCCCGTCCCAGGGATCCAATCCCAGGGATCCCAACCCATACCAGAGATCCCATCCCATCCCAGGGATCCCATCCCAGAGATCCCATCCCATCCCATCCCATCCCATCCCATCCCATCCCATCCCATCCCATCCCAGGGATCCCATCACAGCCCATCTCATCCCAGGGATCCCATGCCATGCCATGCCATCCCATCCCATCCCATCCCATCCCATCCCAGAGATCCCATCCCATCCAAACCCATCCCATCCCATCCCAGGGATTCCATTCCATCCCAGGGACCCCATCCCATACGAGGGATCACATTCCAGGGATCCCATCCCTAGGATCCCATCTCATCCCATCCCAGGGATCCAATCCCATCCCATCTCATCCCAGGGATCCCATAAGATCCCATCAAACCGTTCCCAACCCATCCCAACCCATCCCATCCCATGGATCCCATCCCAGGCATCCCATCCTAGGGATCCCATCCCATCCCAGCGCAGGGGTCCCATCCCATCCCATAGCAGGGATCCCATCCCATCCCATAGCAGGGATCCCATCCCATCCCATCCCATCCCATCCCATCCCATCCCATCCCATCCCATCCCATCCCATCCCATCCCATCCCATATCATCCCTGCTATCTCATGCCAGGTATTCCATCCCATCCCAGGGATCCCATCCCAACCAATTCCATCCCAGGGATACCATCCCATCCCATCCCAGGGATCCCATCCCATCCCAGGGATCCCATCCCAGGGATCCCATCCCATCCCATCCCATCCCATCCCATCAAATGCCGTACCATCCCATCCCATCCCATCCCATCCCATCCCATCCCATCCCATCCCAGGGATCGCATCCCATCCCATCCAATCCCATCCCACCCCATCCCATCCCATTCCATTCCATTCCATTCCATTCCATTCCATTCCATTCCATTCCATCCCATCCCATCCCATCCCATCCCAACCCATCCCATCCCATCCCATGCCGTCCCAGGGATCCCATCCCATCCCAGGGATCCCATCCCATCCCTTCCCAGCCCATCCCATCCCTTCCCATCCCATTCCATCCCATCCCATCCCATCCCATCCCATCCCATCCCATCCCATCCCATCCCATCCCATCCCAGGGATCCCATCCCAGGGATTCCATCCCATCCCAGGGATCCCATCCCATACGAGGGGTCACATTCCAGGGATCCCATCCCTAGGATCCCATCTCATCCCATCCCAGGGATCCAATCCCATCCCATCTCATCACAGGGATCCCATAAGATCCCATCAAACGGTTCCCAACCCATCCCAAGCCATCCCATCCCATGGACCCCATCCCAGGGATCCCATCCCAGGGATCACATACCATCCCAGGGATCCCATGTCAGAGATCCCATCCCATCTCACGGATGCCATCCCAGGGATTCGATCCCAACCCAGGGATCCCATCCCACCCCAGGAATCCCATTCCGGGGATCCCATCCCATCCCATCCCAGGAATCCCATCCCATCTCATCCCAGGGATCCCATAAGATCCCATCAAACGGTTCCCAACCCATCCCATCCCATGGATCCAATCCCAGGGATCCCATCCCAGGGATCCCATCCCCACCAATCCCATCCCAGGGATACCATCCCATCCCATCCCAGGGATCCCATCCCATCCCAGGGATCCCATCCCATCCCATCCCAACCCATCCCATCCTATCCCATTCCCATCCCATCCCATCCCATCCCATCCCAGGGATCCCATCCCATCCAAACACATCCCATCCCATCCCATCCCATCCTATCCTATCCCATTCCCATCCCATCCCATCCCATCCCGTCCCATCCAAGGGATCCCATCCATTCCCAACCCAGGAATCCCATCCCTTCCCTTTCAAGGGATCCCATCCCATCCCAGGGATCCCAACCCATCCCATCCCAGGGATCCCATCTCATCCCAGCTATCCCATCCCATCCCAGGGATTCCATCCCATGCCAGGGATCCTATCCCATCTGTTCCCATCCCAGGTATCCTATACCATCCCGTTCCATCCAAGGGATCCAATCCATTCCCAACCCAGGAATCCCATCCCTTCCCTTTCCAGGGATCCCCCCCCATGCCAGGGATCCCATCCCGTCCCAGGGATCCAATCCCAGGGATCCCAACCCATACCAGAGATCCCATCCCATCCCAGGGATCCCATCCCAGAGATCCCATCCCATCCCATCCCACGGATCCCATCCCATCCCATCCCATCGCCGGGATCCCATCCCAGGGATCCCATCCCAGGGATCCCAACCCATCCCATCCCATCCCATCCCATCCCATCCCATCCCATCCCATCCCATCCCATCCCATCCCATCCCATCCCATATCATCCCTGCTATCTCATGCCAGGTATTCCATCCCATCCCAGGGATCCCATCCCAACCAATTCCATCCCAGGGATACCATCCCATCCCATCCCAGGGATCCCATCCCATCCCAGGGATCCCATCCCAGGGATTCCATCCCATCCCAGGGATCCCATCCCATACGAGGGGTCACATTCCAGGGATCCCATCCCTAGGATCCCATCTCATCCCATCCCAGGGATCCAATCCCATCCCATCTCATCACAGGGATCCCATAAGATCCCATCAAACGGTTCCCAACCCATCCCAAGCCATCCCATCCCATGGACCCCATCCCAGGGATCCCATCCCAGGGATCACATACCATCCCAGGGATCCCATGTCAGAGATCCCATCCCATCTCACGGATGCCATCCCAGGGATTCGATCCCAACCCAGGGATCCCATCCCACCCCAGGAATCCCATTCCGGGGATCCCATCCCATCCCATCCCAGGAATCCCATCCCATCTCATCCCAGGGATCCCATAAGATCCCATCAAACGGTTCCCAACCCATCCCATCCCATGGATCCAATCCCAGGGATCCCATCCCAGGGATCCCATCCCCACCAATCCCATCCCAGGGATACCATCCCATCCCATCCCAGGGATCCCATCCCATCCCAGGGATCCCATCCCATCCCATCCCAACCCATCCCATCCTATCCCATTCCCATCCCATCCCATCCCATCCCATCCCAGGGATCCCATCCCATCCAAACACATCCCATCCCATCCCATCCCATCCTATCCTATCCCATTCCCATCCCATCCCATCCCATCCCGTCCCATCCAAGGGATCCCATCCATTCCCAACCCAGGAATCCCATCCCTTCCCTTTCAAGGGATCCCATCCCATCCCAGGGATCCCAACCCATCCCATCCCAGGGATCCCATCTCATCCCAGCTATCCCATCCCATCCCAGGGATTCCATCCCATGCCAGGGATCCTATCCCATCTGTTCCCATCCCAGGTATCCTATACCATCCCGTTCCATCCAAGGGATCCAATCCATTCCCAACCCAGGAATCCCATCCCTTCCCTTTCCAGGGATCCCCCCCCATGCCAGGGATCCCATCCCGTCCCAGGGATCCAATCCCAGGGATCCCAACCCATACCAGAGATCCCATCCCATCCCAGGGATCCCATCCCAGAGATCCCATCCCATCCCATCCCACGGATCCCATCCCATCCCATCCCATCGCCGGGATCCCATCCCAGGGATCCCATCCCAGGGATCCCAACCCATCCCATCCCATCCCATCCCATCCCATCCCATCCCATCAAATGCCGTCCCATCCCATCCCATCCTATCCCATCCCATCCCATCCCATTCCATCCCATCCCATCCCAGGGATCTGCTCCCATCCCAGGGATCCCCTGCCATCCCAGGGATCCCATCCCATCCCATCCCATCCCAGGGATCCCATCCCATCCCATCCCATCCCATCCCATCCCATCCCATCCCAACCAATCCCATCCCAGGGATACCATCCCATCCCATCCCACGGATCACATCCCATTCCAGGGATCCCATCCCATCCCATCCCATCCCAGGGATCCCATCCCAGCCCATCTCATCCCAGTGTTCCCAAGCCATGCCATCCCATCCCATCCCATCCCATCCCAGGGATCCCATCCCATCCAAACCCATCCCATCCCATCCCATCCCATCCCATCCCAGCGCAGGGATCCCATCCCATCCCATCCCAGGAATCCCATCCCATCCCATTCCAGGGATTCCATCCCATCCAAGGGATCCCATCCCATCCCATCAAATGCCGTACCATCCCATCCCATCCCATCCCATCCCATCCCATCCCATCCCAGGGATCGCATCCCATCCCATCCAATCCCATCCCACCCCATCCCATCCCATTCCATTCCATTCCATTCCATTCCATTCCATTCCATTCCATCCCATCCCATCCCATCCCATCCCATCCCATCCCAACCCATCCCATCCCATCCCATGCCGTCCCAGGGATCCCATCCCATCCCAGGGATCCCATCCCATCCCTTCCCAGCCCATCCCATCCCTTCCCATCCCATTCCATCCCATCCCATCCCATCCCATCCCATCCCATCCCATCCCATCCCATCCCATCCCAGGGATCCCATCCCAGGGATTCCATCCCATCCCAGGGATCCCATCCCATACGAGGGGTCACATTCCAGGGATCCCATCCCTAGGATCCCATCTCATCCCATCCCAGGGATCCAATCCCATCCCATCTCATCACAGGGATCCCATAAGATCCCATCAAACGGTTCCCAACCCATCCCAAGCCATCCCATCCCATGGACCCCATCCCAGGGATCCCATCCCAGGGATCACATACCATCCCAGGGATCCCATGTCAGAGATCCCATCCCATCTCACGGATGCCATCCCAGGGATTCGATCCCAACCCAGGGATCCCATCCCACCCCAGGAATCCCATTCCAGGGATCCCATCCCATCCCATCCCAGGAATCCCATCCCATCTCATCCCAGGGATCCCATAAGATCCCATCAAACGGTTCCCAACCCATCCCATCCCATGGATCCAATCCCAGGGATCCCATCCCAGGGATCCCATCCCCACCAATCCCATCCCAGGGATACCATCCCATCCCATCCCAGGGATCCCATCCCATCCCAGGGATCCCATCCCATCCCATCCCAACCCATCCCATCCTATCCCATTCCCATCCCATCCCATCCCATCCCAGGGATCCCATCCCATCCAAACACATCCCATCCCATCCCATCCCATCCCATCCTATCCCATTCCCATCCCATCCCATCCCATCCCGTCCCATCCAAGGGATCCCATCCATTCCCAACCCAGGAATCCCATCCCTTCCCTTTCAAGGGATCCCATCCCATCCCAGGGATCCCAACCCATCCCATCCCAGGGATCCCATCTCATCCCAGCTATCCCATCCCATCCCAGGGATTCCATCCCATGCCAGGGATCCTATCCCATCTGTTCCCATCCCAGGTATCCTATACCATCCCGTTCCATCCAAGGGATCCAATCCATTCCCAACCCAGGAATCCCATCCCTTCCCTTTCCAGGGATCCCCCCCCATGCCAGGGATCCCATCCCGTCCCAGGGATCCAATCCCAGGGATCCCAACCCATACCAGAGATCCCATCCCATCCCAGGGATCCCATCCCAGAGATCCCATCCCATCCCATCCCACGGATCCCATCCCATCCCATCCCATCGCCGGGATCCCATCCCAGGGATCCCATCCCAGGGATCCCAACCCATCCCATCCCATCCCATCCCATCCCATCCCATCCCATCCCATCCCATCCCATCAAATGCCGTCCCATCCCATCCCATCCTATCCCATCCCATCCCATCCCATCCCATTCCATCCCATCCCATCCCAGGGATCTGCTCCCATCCCAGGGATCCCCTGCCATCCCAGGGATCCCATCCCATCCCATCCCATCCCAGGGATCCCATCCCATCCCATCCCATCCCATCCCATCCCATCCCAACCAATCCCATCCCAGGGATACCATCCCATCCCATCCCACGGATCACATCCCATTCCAGGGATCCCATCCCATCCCATCCCATCGCAACCCATCCCATCCTATCCCATTCCCATCCCATCCCATCCCATCCCAGGGATCCCATCCCAGCCCATCTCATCCCAGTGTTCCCAAGCCATGCCATCCCATCCCATCCCATCCCATCCCAGGGATCCCATCCCATCCAAACCCATCCCATCCCATCCCATCCCATCCCAGCGCAGGGATCCCATCCCATCCCATCCCATCCCAGGAATCCCATCCCATCCCATTCCAGGGATTCCATCCCATCCAAGGGATCCCATCCCATCCCATCCAATCCCATCCGAACCCATCCCAGGTATCCCATCCCAGGGATCGCATTCCATCCCAGCGCAGGGATCCCATCCCATCCCATCCCATCCCATCCCATACCATCCCATCCCATCCCATCCCATCCCATCCCATCCCATACCAGGGATCCCATCCGATCCCATCTCATCCCAGGGATCCCATGCCATGCCATCCCATCCCATCCCAGGGATCCCATCCCATCCAAACCCATCCCATCCCATCCCAGTGAACACAACCCCATACGAGGGATCCCAAGCCATCCCAGGGATCCCATCCCATCCCATCCAATCCCATCCGAAACCATCCCAGGTATCCCATCCCAGGGATCCCATCCCATCCCAGCGCAGGGGTCCCGTCCCATCCCATAGCAGGTATCCCATCTCATCCCATAGCAGGGATCCCATCCCATCCCATCCCATCCCATCCCATCCCATCCCATCCCATCCCATCCCATCCCATCCCATCCCATATCATCCCTGCTATCTCATGCCAGATATTCCATCCAATCCCAGGGATCCCATCCCAACCAATCCCGTCCCAGGGATACCATCCCATCCCATCACAGGGATCCCATCCCATCCCAGGGATCCCATCCCATCCCAGGGATCCCATCCAATCCCATCCCTTCCCATCCCATCCCTTCCCATCCCAGGGATCCCATCTCATGCCAGGGATCACATCCTATGCCAGGGATCCCATGTCAGAGATCCCATCCCATCTCACGGATGCCATCCCAGGGATTCGATCCCAACCCACGGATCCCATCCCAGGAATCCCATTCCAGGGATCCCATCCCATCCCAGGAATACCATCCCATCCCATTCCAGGGATTCCATCCCATCCCAGTGAACACATCCCATCCCAGGGATCCCATCCCATCCCAGGGATCCCATCCCATCCCATCCAATCCCATCCGAAACCATGCCAGGTATCCCATCCCAGGCATCCCATCCCATCCCAGCGCAGGGATCCCATCCCATCCCATAGCAGGGATCCCATCCCATCCCATAGCAGGGATCCCATCCCATCCCATCCCATCCAATCCCATCCCAGTCATCCCTGCTATCTCATGCCAGGTATTCCATTCCATCCCAGGGATCCCATTCCAACCACTCCCATCCCAGGGATACCATCCCATCCCATCCCAGGGATCCCATCCCATTCCAGGGATCCCATCCCATCCCATCCCATCGCAACCCATCCCATCCTATCCCATTCCTATCCCATCCCATCCCATCCCAGGGATCCCATCCCAGCCCATCTCATCCCAGGGATCCCATGCCATGCCATCCCATCCCATCCCATCCCAGAGATCCCATCCCATCCAAACCCATCCCATCCCATCCCATCCCATCCCATCCCATCCCATCCCAGCGCAGGGATCCCAGGGATCCTATCCCATCCCAGGGATCCCAACCCATCCCAGCTATCACATCCCATCCCAGGGATTCCCTCCCATCCCAGGGATCCTATCCCATCTGTTCCCATCCCAGGTATCCTATCCCATCCCGTTCCATCCAAGGGATCCAATCCATTCCCAACCCAGGAATCCCATCCCTTCCCTTTCCAGGGATCCCCTCCCATGCCAGGGATCCCATCCCGTCCCAGGGATCCAATCCCAGGGATCCCAACCCATACCAGAGATCCCATCCCATCCCAGGGATCCCATCCCAGAGATCCCATCCCATCCCATCCCATCCCATCCCATCCCATCCCATCCCATCCCATCCCAGGGATCCCATCACAGCCCATCTCATCCCAGGGATCCCATGCCATGCCATGCCATCCCATCCCATCCCATCCCATCCCAGAGATCCCATCCCATCCAAACCCATCCCATCCCATCCCAGGGATTCCATTCCATCCCAGGGACCCCATCCCATACGAGGGATCACATTCCAGGGATCCCATCCCTAGGATCCCATCTCATCCCATCCCAGGGATCCAATCCCATCCCATCTCATCCCAGGGATCCCATAAGATCCCATCAAACCGTTCCCAACCCATCCCAACCCATCCCATCCCATGGATCCCATCCCAGGCATCCCATCCTAGGGATCCCATCCCATCCCAGCGCAGGGGTCCCATCCCATCCCATAGCAGGGATCCCATCCCATCCCATAGCAGGGATCCCATCCCATCCCATCCCATCCCATCCCATCCCATCCCATCCCATCCCATCCCATCCCATATCATCCCTGCTATCTCATGCCAGGTATTCCATCCCATCCCAGGGATCCCATCCCAACCAATTCCATCCCAGGGATACCATCCCATCCCATCCCAGGGATCCCATCCCATCCCAGGGATCCCATCCCAGGGATCCCATCCCATCCCATCCCATCCCATCCCATCAAATGCCGTACCATCCCATCCCATCCCATCCCATCCCATCCCATCCCATCCCATCCCATCCCAGGGATCGCATCCCATCCCATCCAATCCCATCCCACCCCATCCCATCCCATTCCATTCCATTCCATTCCATTCCATTCCATTCCATCCCATCCCATCCCATCCCATCCCATCCCAACCCATCCCATCCCATCCCATGCCGTCCCAGGGATCCCATCCCATCCCAGGGATCCCATCCCATCCCTTCCCAGCCCATCCCATCCCTTCCCATCCCATTCCATCCCATCCCATCCCATCCCATCCCATCCCATCCCATCCCATCCCATCCCATCCCATCCCATCCCAGGGATCCCATCCCAGGGATTCCATCCCATCCCAGGGATCCCATCCCATACGAGGGGTCACATTCCAGGGATCCCATCCCTAGGATCCCATCTCATCCCATCCCAGGGATCCAATCCCATCCCATCTCATCACAGGGATCCCATAAGATCCCATCAAACGGTTCCCAACCCATCCCAAGCCATCCCATCCCATGGACCCCATCCCAGGGATCCCATCCCAGGGATCACATACCATCCCAGGGATCCCATGTCAGAGATCCCATCCCATCTCACGGATGCCATCCCAGGGATTCGATCCCAACCCAGGGATCCCATCCCACCCCAGGAATCCCATTCCGGGGATCCCATCCCATCCCATCCCAGGAATCCCATCCCATCTCATCCCAGGGATCCCATAAGATCCCATCAAACGGTTCCCAACCCATCCCATCCCATGGATCCAATCCCAGGGATCCCATCCCAGGGATCCCATCCCCACCAATCCCATCCCAGGGATACCATCCCATCCCATCCCAGGGATCCCATCCCATCCCAGGGATCCCATCCCATCCCATCCCAACCCATCCCATCCTATCCCATTCCCATCCCATCCCATCCCATCCCATCCCAGGGATCCCATCCCATCCAAACACATCCCATCCCATCCCATCCCATCCTATCCTATCCCATTCCCATCCCATCCCATCCCATCCCGTCCCATCCAAGGGATCCCATCCATTCCCAACCCAGGAATCCCATCCCTTCCCTTTCAAGGGATCCCATCCCATCCCAGGGATCCCAACCCATCCCATCCCAGGGATCCCATCTCATCCCAGCTATCCCATCCCATCCCAGGGATTCCATCCCATGCCAGGGATCCTATCCCATCTGTTCCCATCCCAGGTATCCTATACCATCCCGTTCCATCCAAGGGATCCAATCCATTCCCAACCCAGGAATCCCATCCCTTCCCTTTCCAGGGATCCCCCCCCATGCCAGGGATCCCATCCCGTCCCAGGGATCCAATCCCAGGGATCCCAACCCATACCAGAGATCCCATCCCATCCCAGGGATCCCATCCCAGAGATCCCATCCCATCCCATCCCACGGATCCCATCCCATCCCATCCCATCGCCGGGATCCCATCCCAGGGATCCCATCCCAGGGATCCCAACCCATCCCATCCCATCCCATCCCATCCCATCCCATCCCATCAAATGCCGTCCCATCCCATCCCATCCTATCCCATCCCATCCCATCCCATCCCATTCCATCCCATCCCATCCCAGGGATCTGCTCCCATCCCAGGGATCCCCTGCCATCCCAGGGATCCCATCCCATCCCATCCCATCCCAGGGATCCCATCCCATCCCATCCCATCCCATCCCATCCCATCCCATCCCAACCAATCCCATCCCAGGGATACCATCCCATCCCATCCCACGGATCACATCCCATTCCAGGGATCCCATCCCATCCCATCCCATCCCAGGGATCCCATCCCAGCCCATCTCATCCCAGTGTTCCCAAGCCATGCCATCCCATCCCATCCCATCCCATCCCAGGGATCCCATCCCATCCAAACCCATCCCATCCCATCCCATCCCATCCCATCCCAGCGCAGGGATCCCATCCCATCCCATCCCAGGAATCCCATCCCATCCCATTCCAGGGATTCCATCCCATCCAAGGGATCCCATCCCATCCCATCCAATCCCATCCGAACCCATCCCAGGTATCCCATCCCAGGGATCGCATTCCATCCCAGCGCAGGGATCCCATCCCATCCCATCCCATCCCATCCCATACCATCCCATCCCATCCCATCCCATCCCATCCCATCCCATACCAGGGATCCCATCCCATCCCATCTCATCCCAGGGATCCCATGCCATGCCATCCCATCCCATCCCAGGGATCCCATCCCATCCAAACCCATCCCATCCCATCCCAGTGAACACAACCCCATACCAGGGATCCCAAGCCATCCCAGGGATCCCATCCCATCCCATCCAATCCCATCCGAAACCATCCCAGGTATCCCATCCCAGGGATCCCATCCCATCCCAGCGCAGGGGTCCCGTCCCATCCCATAGCAGGTATCCCATCTCATCCCATAGCAGGGATCCCATCCCATCCCATCCCATCCCATCCCATCCCATCCCATCCCATCCCATCCCATCCCATCCCATCCCATATCATCCCTGCTATCTCATGCCAGATATTCCATCCAATCCCAGGGATCCCATCCCAACCAATCCCATCCCAGGGATACCATCCCATCCCATCACAGGGATCCCATCCCATCCCAGGGATCCCATCCCATCCCAGGGATCCCATCCAATCCCATCCCTTCCCATCCCATCCCTTCCCATCCCAGGGATCCCATCTCATGCCAGGGATCACATCCTATGCCAGGGATCCCATGTCAGAGATCCCATCCCATCTCACGGATGCCATCCCAGGGATTCGATCCCAACCCACGGATCCCATCCCAGGAATCCCATTCCAGGGATCCCATCCCATCCCAGGAATACCATCCCATCCCATTCCAGGGATTCCATCCCATCCCAGTGAACACATCCCATCCCAGGGATCCCATCCCATCCCAGGGATCCCATCCCATCCCATCCAATCCCATCCGAAACCATGCCAGGTATCCCATCCCAGGCATCCCATCCCATCCCAGCGCAGGGATCCCATCCCATCCCATAGCAGGGATCCCATCCCATCCCATAGCAGGGATCCCATCCCATCCCATCCCATCCAATCCCATCCCAGTCATCCCTGCTATCTCATGCCAGGTATTCCATCCCATCCCAGGGATCCCATTCCAACCACTCCCATCCCAGGGATACCATCCCATCCCATCCCAGGGATCCCATCCCATTCCAGGGATCCCATCCCATCCCATCCCATCGCAACCCATCCCATCCTATCCCATTCCTATCCCATCCCATCCCATCCCAGGGATCCCATCCCAGCCCATCTCATCCCAGGGATCCCATGCCATGCCATCCCATCCCATCCCATCCCAGAGATCCCATCCCATCCAAACCCATCCCATCCCATCCCATCCCATCCCATCCCAGCGCAGGGATCCCAGGGATCCTATCCCATCCCAGGGATCCCAACCCATCCCAGCTATCACATCCCATCCCAGGGATTCCATCCCATCCCAGGGATCCTATCCCATCTGTTCCCATCCCAGGTATCCTATCCCATCCCGTTCCATCCAAGGGATCCAATCCATTCCCAACCCAGGAATCCCATCCCTTCCCTTTCCAGGGATCCCCTCCCATGCCAGGGATCCCATCCCGTCCCAGGGATCCAATCCCAGGGATCCCAACCCATACCAGAGATCCCATCCCATCCCAGGGATCCCATCCCAGAGATCCCATCCCATCCCATCCCACGGATCCCATCCCATCCCAGGGATCCCATCCAATCCCAGGTATCCCATCCCATCCCAGGGATCCCATCCATTCCCATCCCATCCCCGGGATCCCATCCCAGGGATCCCATCCCAATCCAGGGATCCCATCCCATCCCAGGGATCCCAACCCATCCCATCCCATCCCATCCCATCCCATCCCATCCCATCCCATCCCATCCCATCCCATCCCATCCCATCAAATGCCGTCCCATCCCATCCCATCCTATCCCATCCCATCCCATCCCATCCCATCCCAGGAATCCCATCCCATCCCATTCCAGGGATTCCATCCCATCCAAGGGATCCCATCCCATCCCATCCAATCCCATCCGAACCCATCCCAGGTATCCCATCCCAGGGATCGCATTCCATCCCAGCGCAGGGATCCCATCCCATCCCATCCCATAGCAAAGATCCAATCCCATCCCATAGCAGGGATCCCATCCGATCCCATCCCATCCCATCCCATACCATCCCATCCCATCCCATACCAGGGATCCCATCCCATCCCATCTCATCCCAGGGATCCCATGCCATGCCATCCCATCCCATCCCAGGGATCCCATCCCATCCAAACCCATCCCATCCCATCCCAGTGAACACAACCCCATACCAGGGATCCCAAGCCATCCCAGGGATCCCATCCCATCCCATCCAATCCCATCCGAAACCATCCCAGGTATCCCATCCCAGGGATCCCATCCCATCCCAGCGCAGGGGTCCCGTCCCATCCCATAGCAGGTATCCCATCTCATCCCATAGCAGGGATCCCATCCCATCCCATCCCATCCCATCCCATCCCATCCCATCCCATCCCATCCCATCCCATCCCATCCCATCCCATCCCATATCATCCCTGCTATCTCATGCCAGATATTCCATCCAATCCCAGGGATCCCATCCCAACCAATCCCATCCCAGGGATACCATCCCATCCCATCACAGGGATCCCATCCCATCCCAGGGATCCCATCCCATCCCAGGGATCCCATCCAATCCCATCCCTTCCCATCCCATCCCTTCCCATCCCAGGGATCCCATCTCATGCCAGGGATCACATCCCATGCCAGGGATCCCATGTCAGAGATCCCATCCCATCTCACGGATGCCATCCCAGGGATTCGATCCCAACCCACGGATCCCATCCCAGGAATCCCATTCCAGGGATCCCATCCCATCCCAGGAATACCATCCCATCCCATTCCAGGGATTCCATCCCATCCCAGTGAACACATCCCATCCCAGGGATCCCATCCCATCCCAGGGATCCCATCCCATCCCATCCAATCCCATCCAAAACCATGCCAGGTATCCCATCCCAGGCAACACATCCCATCCCAGCGCAGGGATCCCATCCCATCCCATAGCAGGGATCCCATCCCATCCCATAGCAGGGATCCCATCCCATCCCATCCCATCCCATCCAATCCCATCCCAGTCATCCCTGCTATCTCATGCCAGGTATTCCATCCCATCCCAGGGATCCCATTCCAACCACTCCCATCCCAGGGATACCATCCCATCCCATCCCAGGGATCCCATCCCATTCCAGGGATCCCATCCCATCCCATCCCATCGCAACCCATCCCATCCTATCCCATTCCTATCCCATCCCATCCCATCCCATCCCAGGGATCCCATCCCAGCCCATCTCATCCCAGGCATCCCATGCCATGCCATCCCATCCCATCCCATCCCATCCCAGAGATCCCATCCCATCCAAACCCATCCCATCCCATCCCATCCCATCCCAGCGCAGGGATCCCAGGGATCCTATCCCATCCCAGGGATCCCAACCCATCCCAGCTATCACATCCCATCCCAGGGATTCCATCCCATCCCAGGGATCCTATCCCATCTGTTCCCATCCCAGGTATCCTATCCCATCCCGTTCCATCCAAGGGATCCAATCCATTCCCAACCCAGGAATCCCATCCCTTCCCTTTCCAGGGATCCCCTCCCATGCCAGGGATCCCATCCCATCCCATCCCATCCCAGGGATCGCATCCCATCCCATCCAATCCCATCCCACCCCATCCCATCCCATTCCATTCCATTCCATCCCATCCCATCCCATCCCATCCCATCCCATCCCATCCCTACCCATCCCATCCCATCCCATGCCGTCCCAGGGATCCCATCCCATCCCAGGGATCCCATCCCATCCCATTCCATTCCATTCCATCCCATCCCATCCCATCCCATCCCAACCCATCCCATCCCATCCCATGCCGTCCCAGGGATCCCATCCCATCCCAGGGATCCCATCCCATCCCTTCCCAGCCCATCCCATCCCATCCCTTCCCATCCCATTCCATCCCATCCCATCCCATCCCATCCCATCCCATCCCATCCCATCCCATCCCAGGGATCCCATCCCAGGGATTCCATCCCATCCCAGGGATCCCATCCCATACGAGGGGTCACATTCCAGGGATCCCATCCCTAGGATCCCATCTCATCCCATCCCAGGGATCCAATCCCATCCCATCTCATCACAGGGATCCCATAAGATCCCATCAAACGGTTCCCAACCCATCCCAACCCATCCCATCCCATGGATCCCATCCCAGGGATCCCATCCCAGGGATCACATACCATCCCAGGGATCCCATCCCATCCCATCCCATCCCATCCCGTCCCATCCCATCCCAATCATCCCTGCTATCTCATGCCAGGTATTCCATCCCATCCCAGGCATCCCATTCCAACTAATCCCATCCCAGGGATACCATCCCATCCCATCCCAGGGATCCCATCCCATTCCAGGGATCCCATCCCATCCCATCGCAACCCATCCCATCCTATCCCATTCCCATCCCATCCCATCCCATCCCAGGGATCCCATCCCAGCCCATCTCATCCCAGGGATCCCATGCCATGCCATCCCATCCCATCCCATCCCAGGGATCCCATCCCATCCAAACCCATCCCATCCCATCCCATCCCAGCGCAGGGATCCCAGGGATCCTATCCCATCCCAGGGATCCCATCTCATCCCATCCCATCCCATCCCAGGTATCCCATCCCAGCCCATCTCATCCCAGGGATCCCATGCCATGCCATCCCATCCCATCCCATCCCATCCCAGGGATCCCATCCCATCCAAACCCATCCCATCCCATCCCATCCCATCTCATCCCAGGGATCCCATGCCATGCCATCCCATCCCATCCCAGGGATCCCATCCCATCCAAACCCATCCCATCCCATCCCAGTGAACACATCCCATCCCAGGGATCCCAACCCATCCCAGGGATCCCATCCCATCCCATCCAATCCCATCCGAACCCATCCCAGGTATCCCATCCCAGGGATCCCATCCCATCCCAGCGCAGGGGTCCCATCCCATCCCATAGCAGGGATCCCATCCCATCCCATAGCAGGGATCCCATCCCATCCCATCCCAGGGATCCTATCCCATCCCAACCCATCCCATCCCATGCCATCCCATCCCATCCCATCCCAGGGATCCCATCCCAACCCATCCCATCCTATCCCATTCCCATCCCATCCCATCCCATCCCATCCCATCCCATTCCATCCCATCCCATCCCATCCCATCCCATCCCATCCCATCCCATCCCAGGGATCCCATCACAGCCCATCTCATCCCAGGGATCCCATGCCATGCCATGCCATCCCATCCCATCCCATCCCAGAGATCCCATCCCATCCAAACACATCCCATCCCATCCCATCCCAGGGATTCCATTCCATCCCAGGGACCCCATCCCATACGAGGGATCACATTCCAGGGATCCCATCCCTAGGATCCCATCTCATCCCATCCCAGGGATCCAATCCCATCTCATCTCATCCCAGGGATCCCATAAGATCCCATCAAACCGTTCCCAACCCATCCCAACCCATCCCATCCCATGGATCCCATCCCAGGCATCCCATCCCAGGGATCCCATACCATCCCAGGGATCCAATCCCATCCCATCCCTTCCCATCCCATCCCATATCATCCCTGCTATCTCATGCCAGGTATTCCATCTCATCCCAGGGATCCTATCCCAGGGATCCCATCCCCTCCCATCCCATCCCTTCCCATCCCATCCCATCCCATCCCATGAAATGCCGTCCCATCCCATCCCATCCTATCCCATTCCCATCCCATCCCATCCCAGGGATCCAATCCCAGCCCATCTCATCCCAGGAATCCCATGCCATGACATCCCATCCCTTCCCATCCCATCCCATCCCAGGGATCCCATCCCATCCAAACCCATCCCATCCCATCCCATCCCATCCCATCCCATCCCAGGCATCCCATCCCAGGGATCCTATCCCATCCCAGGCATCCCATCCCAGGATCCCATCCATTCCCAGGGATCCCATCCCATCCCAGGGATCCAATCCCATCCCAGCTTTCCCATCCCAGGGATTCCATCCCATCCCAGGGATCCTATCCCATCTGTTCCCATCCCAGGTATCCTATCCCACCCCTTCCCATCCATGGGATCCAATCCATTCCCAACCCAGGAATCCCATCCCTTCCCTTTCCAGGGATCCCATCCCATTCCAGGGATCCCATCCCTTCCCAGGGATCCAATCCCAGGGATCCCAACCCATACCAGAGATCCCGTCCCATCCCAGGGATCCCATCCCACTTGTTCCCATCCAAAGTATCCTATCTCATCCCGTCCCATCCAAGGGAACCCATCCATTCCCAACCCAGGAATCCCATCCCTTCCCTTGCCAGGGATCCCATCCCATTCCAGGGATCCCATCCCATCCCAGGGATCCAATCCCAGGGATCCCAACCCATACCAGAGATCCCATCCCATCCCAGGGATACCATCCCATCCCAGGGATCCCATCCCATCCCATGCCAACCCATCCCATCCTATCCCATTCCCATCCCCTCCCATCCCATCCCAGGGATCCCATCCCAGCCCATCCCAATCCAGGGATCCCATCCCATCCCATCCCAGGGATCCCATCCCATCCCAGGGATCCCATCCCATCCCATCCCATCCCATCCCATCCCATCCCATCCCATCCCATCCCATCCCTGGGATCCCTTCCCAGGGACCCCATCCCATCCCAGGGATCCCATCCCAGGGATCCCATCCCATCCCAGGGATCTAATCCCATCCCAGCTATCCCATCCCAGGGATTCCATCCCATCCCAGGGATCCTATCCCATCTGTTCCCCTCCCAGGTATCCTATCCCACCCCGTCCCATGCAAGGGATCCAATCCATTCCCAACCCAGGAATCCCATCCCTTCCCTTTCCAGGGATCCCATCCCATTCCAGGGATCCCATCCCATCCCAGGGATCAAATCCCAGGGAGCCCAACCCATACCAGAGATCCCATACCATCCCAGGGATCCCATCCCATCCCAGGGATCCCATCCCATCCCATTCCATCCCCGGGATCCCATCCCAGGGATCCCATCCCAATCCAGGGATCCCATCCCAGGGATCCCATCCCAATCCAGGGATCCCATCCCATCCCATCCCAGGGATCCCATCCCATCCCAGGGATCCCATCCCATCCCATCCCATCCCATCCCATCCCATCCCATCCCATCCCTGGGATCCCTTCCCAGGGATCCCATCCCATCCCAGGGATCCCATCCCAGGGATTCCAACCCATCCCAGGGATCCCATCCCATCCGAGGGAACCAATCCCATCCCATCCCATCCCATCCGATCCCCAGGATCCCTTCCCAGGGATCCCATCCCATCCCAGGGATCCCATCCCAGGGTTTCCATCCCATCCCAGGGATCCCATCCCATACGAGGGATCACATTCCTGGGATCCCAACCCAGGGATCCCATCCCATCCCAGGGATCCCAACCCATCCCAGGGATCCCATTCCATCCCAGGGATCCCATCCCATCCCAGATATCCCATCCCAGGGATTCCATCCCATCCCAGGGATTCCATTTCATCTCTTCCCATCCCAGGGATCCCGTCCCATCCCATCCCAGGGATCCCATCCCATTCCATCCCATCCCTTCCCATCCCAGGGATCCCATCCCATCCCATCCCATCCCATCCCAGGGATCCCATCCCAGGGATCACATCCCAGGGATCCCATCCCATCCCGGGGATCCCATTTCATCTCTTCCCATCCCAGGGATCCCGTCCCATCCCATCCCAGGGATCCCATCCCATCCCATCCCATCCCAGGGATCGCATCCCATCCCATCCCAGGAATCCCATCCCATCCCATTCCAGGGATACCATCCCATCCCAGCTATCCCATCCCAGGGATTCCATCCCATCCCAGGGATCCCATTTCATCTGTTCCCATCCCTGGGATCCCATCCCATCCCATCCCATGGATCCAATCCCATCCCAACCCATCCCATCCCATGGATCCCATCCCATCCCAGGGATCCCATCCCATCCCATCCCATCCCAGGGATCGCATCCCATCCCATCCCAGGAATCCCATCCCATCCCATTCCAGGGATACCATCCCATCCCAGCTATCCCATCCCAGGGATTCCATCCCATCCCAGGGATCCCATTTCATCTGTTCCCATCCCTGGGATCCCATCCCATCCCATCCCATGGATCCAATCCCATCCCAACCCATCCCATCCCATGGATCCCATCCCATCCCAGGGATCCCATCCCATCCCATCCCATGGATCCAATCCCATCACAACCCATCCCATCCCATGGATCCCATCCCATCCCAGGGATCCCATCCCATCCCATCCCATCCCAGGCATCGCATCCCATCCCATCCAATCCCATCCCACCCCATCCCATCCCATTCCATCCCATCCCATCCCATCCGATCCCATCCCATCCCGTCCCAAGGATCCCATCCCAACTCATCCCTTCCCAGCCCATCCCATCCCTTCCCATCCCATCCCATCCCATCCCATCCCAGGGATCCCATCCCAGCCCATCTCATCCCAGGGATCCCATGCCATGCCATGCCATGCCATCCCATCCCATCCCATCCCAGGGATCCCATCCCCGGGATCCCATCACAGGGATTCCATCCCATCCCAGGGATCCCATCCCATCCCAGGGATCCCATCCCATGGAACCCATCCCATCCCATCTTATTCCATCCCATCCCATCCCATCCCATCCCATGCCATCCCATCCCATCCCAGGGATCCCATCCCAGCCCATCTCATCCCAGGGATCCCATGCCATGCCATGCCATCCTATCCCATCCCATCCCGTCCCATCCCATCCCATCCCATCCCATCCCATCCCATCCCATCCCATCCCATCCCATCCCATCCCATCCCATCCCATCCCATCCCAGGCATCCCATCCCAGGGATCCTATCCCATCCGAGGGATCCCATCCCAGGGATCTCATCCCATCCCAGGGATCCCATCCCATCCCAGGGATCCAATCCCATCCCAGCTATCCCATCCCAGGGATTCCATCCCATCCCAGGGATGCCATCCCATCTGTTCCCATCCCAAGTATCCTATCCCATCCCGTCCCATCCAAGGGAACCTATCCATTCCCAACCCAGGAATCCCATCCCTTCCCTTGCCAGGGATCCCATCCCATTCCAGGGATCCCATCCCATCCCAGGGATCCAATCCCAGGGATCCCAACCCATACCAGAGATCCCATCCCATTCCAGGGATCCCATCCCAGGGATCCCATCCCATCCCAGGGATCCCATCCCATCCCAACCCATCCCATCCCATCCTCTCCCATCCCAGGGATCCTATCCCATCCCAAGTAACCCATACCATGGATCCCATCCCAGGGATCCCATCCCATCCCAGGGATCCCATCCCATTCCAACCCATCCCAACCCATTCCAGGGATCCCATCCTATCCCAGGGATTCCATCCCAGGGATCCCATCCCATCCCATCCCATCCGATCCCATCCCAGGGATACCATCCGATCCCATCCCAGCGCAGGGATCCCATCCCATCCCATCCCATCCCATCCAATCCCATCCCATCCCATCCCTGGGATCCCATTCCAGGGATCCCATCCCATCTCAGGGATCCCATCCCATCCCAACCCATCCCACCCCTGGGATCCCATCCCAGGGAGCCCATCCCATCCCCGGGATCCCATCCCAGGGATTCCATCCCATCCCAGGGATCCCATCCCATAAGAGGGATCACATTCCAGGGATCCCATCCCTGGGATCCCATCTCATCACATCCCAGGGTTCCCAACCAATCCCAACCCATGCCATCCCATCCAATCCCATCCCATCCCATGCCATTCCATCCCATCCCATCCCATCCCACCCCATCCCATCCCATCCCATCCCATCCCATCCCATCCCATCCCATCCCATCCCATCCCATCCCAGGGATCCCATCCCAGGGTTCCCATCTCATCCCAGGGATCCAATCCCAGCGATCCTATCCTATCCCATCCCATCCCATCCCATCCCATCCTATGCCATCCCATCCCAACCCATCCCATCCCATCCCATCTCATCCCAGGGATCACATCCCATGCCAGGGATCCCATGTCAGAGATCCCATCCCATCTCACGGATGCCATCCCAGGGATTCGATCCCAACCCAGGGATCCCATCCCATCCCAGGAATCCCATTGCAGGGATCCCATCCCATCCCATCCCAGGAATCCCATCCCATCCCATTCCAGGGATCCCATCCCATCCCAGTGAACACATCCCATCCCAGAGATCCCATCCCATCCCAGGGATACCATCCCATCCCATCCCAGCGCAGGGATCCCATCCCATCCCATAGCAGGGATCCCATCCCATCCCATAGCAGGGATCTCATCCCATCCCATCCCATCACATCACATATCATCCCTGCTATCTCATGCCGGGATTTCCATCCCATCCCATGGATCCCATCCCATCCCATAGCAAGGATCCCATCCCATCCCATCCCATCACATCACATATCATCCCTGCTATCTCATGCCGGGTTTTCCATCCCATCCCAGGGATCCCATCCCAGCCCATCTCATCCCAGGGATCCCATGCCATGCCATCCCATCCCATCCCAGGGATCCCATCCCATCCAAACCCATCCCATCCCAGGCATCCCATCCCAGGGATCCTATCCCATCCCAGGGATCCCATCCCAGGGATCTCATCCCATCCCAGGGATCCCATCCCATCCCAGGGATCCAATCCCATCCCAGCCATCCCATCCCAGCGATTTCATCCCATCCCAGGGATCCCATCCCATCTGTTCCCATCCCAAGTATCCTATCCCATCCCGTCCCATCCAAGGGAACCCATCCATTCCCAACCCAGGAATCCCATCCCTTCCCTTTCCAGGGATCCCATCCCATTCCAGGGATCCCATCCCATCCCAGCGATCCCATCCCATCTCAGGGATCCCATCCCATCCCATCCCATCCCATCCCATCCCATCCCAGCCCATCCCATCCCATCCCATCCCAGCTCTCCCATCCCAGGGATCCTATCCCATCCCAGGGATCCCATCCCAGGGATCTCATACCATCCCAGGGATCCCATCCCATCCCAAAGATCCAATCCCATCCCAGCTATCCCATCCCAGGGATCACATCCCATCCCAGGGATCCTATCCCATCCCAGGGATCCCATCCCATCCCAGGGATCCCATCCAATCCCAGGGATCCCATCCCATCCCAGGGATCCCATCCCATCCCAGCCCATCCCATCCCCAGGATCCCATCCCCGGGATCCCATCCCAGGGATCCCATCCCAATCCAAGGATCCCATCCCATCCCCGGGATCCCATCCCATCCCATCAAGTCCCGGCCCATGCCATCCCATCCCATCCCATCCCATCCCATCCCATCCCATCCCATCCCATCCCATCCCATCCCATCCCATCCCATCCCATCCCAGGGATCTGATCCCATCCCAGGGATCCCATCCGAGCCCATCCCCGGGATCCCTTCCCAGGGATCCCATCCCATCCCAGGGATCCCATCCCAGGGATTCCATCCCATTCCAGGGATCCCATCCCATCCCAGGGATCCCATCCCATATGAGGGATCACATTCCAGGGATCCCATCCCATGGATCCCATCCCAGGGATCCCCACCCATCACAGGGATCCCATCCCATTCCAACCCATCCCAACACATTCCAGGGATCCCATCCTGTCCCAGGGATTCCATCCCAGGGATCCCATCCCATCCCATCCCATCCGATCCCATCCCAGGGATCCCATCCCATTCCATCCCATCCCGTCCCATCCCATCCCAGGGATCCCATCCCAGGGATCCCATCCCATCCCAGGGATAACATCCCATCCCATCCCATCCCATCCCAGGGATCCCATCCCATCCCATCCCATCCCATCAAATGCCGTCCCATCCCATCCCATCCCAACCCATCCCATCCCATCCTCTCCCATCCCAGGGATCCTATCCCATCCCAATTAACCCATACCATGGATCCCATCCCAGGGATCCCATCCCATCCCAGGGATCCCATCCCATTCCAACCCATCCCAACCCATTCCAGGGATCCCATCCTATCCCAGGGATTCCATCCCAGGGATCCCATCCCATCCCATCCCATCCGATCCCATCCCAGCGCAGGGATCCCATCCCATCCCATCCCATCCCATCCAATCCCATCCCATCCCATCCCTGGGATCCCATTCCAGGGATCCCATCCCATCTCAGGGATCCCATCCCATCCCAACCCATCCCACCCCTGGGATCCCATCCCAGGGAGCCCATCCCATCCCCGGGATCCCATCCCAGGGATTCCATCCCATCCCAGGGATCCCATCCCATAAGAGGGATCACATTCCAGGGATCCCATCCCTGGGATCCCATCTCATCACATCCCAGGGTTCCCAACCAATCCCAACCCATGCCATCCCATCCAATCCCATCCCATCCCATGCCATTCCATCCCATCCCATCCCATCCCACCCCATCCCATCCCATCCCATCCCATCCCATCCCATCCCATCCCATCCCATCCCATCCCAGGGATCCCATCCCAGGGTTCCCATCTCATCCCAGGGATCCAATCCCAGCGATCCTATCCCATCCCATCCCATCCCATCCCATCCTATGCCATCCCATCCCAACCCATCCCATCCCATCCCATCTCATCCCAGGGATCACATCCCATGCCAGGGATCCCATGTCAGAGATCCCATCCCATCTCACGGATGCCATCCCAGGGATTCGATCCCAACCCAGGGATCCCATCCCATCCCAGGAATCCCATTGCAGGGATCCCATCCCATCCCATCCCAGGAATCCCATCCCATCCCATTCCAGGGATCCCATCCCATCCCAGTGAACACATCCCATCCCAGAGATCCCATCCCATCCCAGGGATACCATCCCATCCCATCCCAGCGCAGGGATCCCATCCCATCCCATAGCAGGGATCCCATCCCATCCCATAGCAGGGATCTCATCCCATCCCATCCCATCACATCACATATCATCCCTGCTATCTCATGCCGGGATTTCCATCCCATCCCATGGATCCCATCCCATCCCATAGCAAGGATCCCATCCCATCCCATCCCATCCCATCACATCACATATCATCCCTGCTATCTCATGCCGGGTTTTCCATCCCATCCCAGGGATCCCATCCCAGCCCATCTCATCCCAGGGATCCCATGCCATGCCATCCCATCCCATCCCAGGGATCCCATCCCATCCAAACCCATCCCATCCCAGGCATCCCATCCCAGGGATCCTATCCCATCCCAGGGATCCCATCCCAGGGATCTCATCCCATCCCAGGGATCCCATCCCATCCCAGGGATCCAATCCCATCCCAGCCATCCCATCCCAGCGATTTCATCCCATCCCAGGGATCCCATCCCATCTGTTCCCATCCCAAGTATCCTATCCCATCCCGTCCCATCCAAGGGAACCCATCCATTCCCAACCCAGGAATCCCATCCCTTCCCTTTCCAGGGATCCCATCCCATTCCAGGGATCCCATCCCATCCCAGCGATCCCATCCCATCTCAGGGATCCCATCCCATCCCATCCCATCCCATCCCATCCCAGCCCATCCCATCCCATCCCATCCCAGCTCTCCCATCCCAGGGATCCTATCCCATCCCAGGGATCCCATCCCAGGGATCTCATACCATCCCAGGGATCCCATCCCATCCCAAAGATCCAATCCCATCCCAGCTATCCCATCCCAGGGATCCTATCCCATCCCAGGGATCCCATCCCATCCCAGGGATCCCATCCCATCCCAGGGATCCCATCCCATCCCAGCCCATCCCATCCCCAGGATCCCATCCCCGGGATCCCATCCCAGGGATCCCATCCCAATCCAAGGATCCCATCCCATCCCCGGGATCCCATCCCATCCCATCAAGTCCCGGCCCATGCCATCCCATCCCATCCCATCCCATCCCATCCCATCCCATCCCATCCCATCCCATCCCATCCCAGGGATCTGATCCCATCCCAGGGATCCCATCCGAGCCCATCCCCGGGATCCCTTCCCAGGGATCCCATCCCATCCCAGGGATCCCATCCCAGGGATTCCATCCCATTCCAGGGATCCCATCCCATCCCAGGGATCCCATCCCATATGAGGGATCACATTCCAGGGATCCCATCCCATGGATCCCATCCCAGGGATCCCCACCCATCACAGGGATCCCATCCCATTCCAACCCATCCCAACACATTCCAGGGATCCCATCCTGTCCCAGGGATTCCATCCCAGGGATCCCATCCCATCCCATCCCATCCGATCCCATCCCAGGGATCCCATCCCATTCCATCCCGTCCCATCCCATCCCAGGGATCCCATCCCAGGGATCCCATCCCATCCCAGGGATAACATCCCATCCCATCCCATCCCATCCCAGGGATCCCATCCCATCCCATCCCATCCCATCAAATGCCGTCCCATCCCATCCCATCCCATCCCATCCCATCCCATCCCATCCCATCCCATCCCAGGGATCTGCTCCCATCCCAGGGGTCCCATCCCATCCCATCCCCGGGATCCCTTCCCAGGGATCCCATCCCATCCCAGGGATCCCATCCCAGGGATTCCACCCCATCCCAGGGATCCCATCCCAGGGATCCCATCCCATACGAGGGATCACATTCCAGGGATCCCATCCCAGGGATCCCATCCCATCCCAGGGATCCCATGCCATCCCAACCCATCCCATCCCATCCTCTCCCATCCCAGGGATCCTATCCCATCCCAAGTAACCCATCCCATGGATCCCATCCCAGGGATCCCATCCCATCCCAGGGAGCCCATCCCATTCCAACCCATCCCAACCCATTCCAGGGATCCCATCCTATCCCAGGGATTCCATCCCAGGGATCCCATCCCATCCCATCCCATCCGATCCCATCCCAGGGATACCATCCGATCCCATCCCAGCGCAGGGATCCCATCCCATCCCATCCTATCCCATCCCATCCCATCCAATCCCATCCCATCCCATCCCTGGGATCCCATTCCAGGGATCCCATTCCAGGGATCCCATCCCATCTCAGGGATCCCATCCCATCCCATCCCAACCCATCCCATCCCAGGGATCCCATCCCAGGGAGCCCATCCCATCCCCGGGATCCCATCCCAGGGATTCCATCCCATCCCAAGGATCCCATCCCATAAGAGGGATCACATTCCAGGGATCCCATCCCTGGGATCCCATCTCATCACATCCCAGGGTTCCCAACCAATCCCAACCCATGCCATCCCATCCAATCCCATCCCATCCCATTCCATTCCATCCCATCCCATCCCACCCCATCCCATCCCATCCCATCCCATCCCAGGGATCCCATCCCAGGGTTCCCATCTCATCCCAGGGATCCAATCCCAGCGATCCTATCCCATCCCATCCCATCCCATCCCATCCCATCCCATCCTATCCCATCCCATCCCATCCCAACCCATCCCATCCCATCCCATCCCATCTCATCCCAGGGATCACATCCCATGCCAGGGATCCCATGTCAGAGATCCCATCCCATCTCACGGATGCCATCCCAGGGATTCGATCCCAACCCAGGGATCCCATCCCATCCCAGGAATCCCATTGCAGGGATCCCATCCCATCCCATGCCAGGAATCCCATCCCATCCCATCCCAGGCATCCCATCCCAGGGATCCTATCCCATCCCAGCGATCCCATCCCAGGGATCTCATACCATCCCAGGGATCCCATCCCATCCCAAAGATCCAATCCCATCCCAGCTATCCCATCCCAGGGATCTCATCCCATCCCAGGGATCCTATCCCATCCCAGGGATCCCATCCCATCCCAGGGATCCCATCCCAATCCAGGGATCCCATCCCATCCCCGGGATCCCATCCCATCCCATCAAGTCCCGTCCCATCCCATCCCATCCCATCCCATCCCATCCCATCCCCGGGATCTGCTCCCATCCCAGGGATCCCATCCCATCCCATCCCCGGGATCCCTTCCCAGGGATCCCATCCCATCCCAGGGATCCCATCCCATCCAATCCCATCCGAACCCATCCCAGGGATACCATCCCAGGGATACCATCCCATCCCATCCCATCGCAGGGATCCCATCCCATCCCATAGTAGGGATCCCATCCCATCCCATAGCAGGGATCCCATCCCATCCCATCCCATCCCATCACATCACATATCATCCCTGCTATCTCATGCCGGGTTTTCCATCCCATCCCAGGGATCCCATCCCAACCAATCCCATCCCAGGGATCCCATCCCATCCCATCCCAGGGATCCCATCCCATCCCAGGGATCCCATCCCGTCCCATCCAATCCCAACCCATCCCATCCTATCCCATTCCCATCCCATCCCATCCCATCCCATCCCAGGGATCCCATCCCAGCCCATCTCATCCCAGGGATCCCATGCCATGCCATCCCATCCAATCCCAGGGATTCCATCCCATCCAAACCCATCCCATCCCAGGCATCCCATCCCAGGGATCCTATCCCATCCCAGGGATCCCATCCCAGGGATCTCATCCCATCCCAGGGAACCCATCCCATCCCAGGGATCCAATCCCATCCCAGCTATCCCATCCCAGCGATTACATCCCATCGCAGGGATCCCATCCCATCTGTTCCCATCCCAAGTATCCTATCCCATCCCATCCCATCCAAGGGAACCCATCCATTCCCAACCCAGGAATCCCATCCCTTCCCTTTCCAGGGATCCCATCCCATTCCAGGGATCCCATCCCATCCCAGGGATCCCATCCCATCTCAGGGATCCCATCCCATCCCATCCCATGCCAACCCATCCCATCCCAACCCATTCCTATCCCATCCCATCCCATCCCATCCCATCCCATCCCATCCCAGGGATCCCATCCCAGCCCATCTCATCCCAGGGATCCCATCCCATCCGCACCCATCCCATCCCATCCCATCCCATCCCATCCCATCCCATCCCATCCCATCCCAGGCATCCCATCCCAGGGATCCTATCCCATCCCAGCGATCCCATCCCAGGGATCTCATCCCATCCCAGGGATCCTATCCCATCCCAGGGATCCCATCCCATCCCAGGGATCCCATCCCAATCCAGGGATCCCATCCCATCCCCGGGATCCCATCCCATCCCATCAAGTCCCGTCCCATCCCATCCCATCCCATCCCATCCCATCCCATCCCATCCCATCCCAGGGATCTGCTCCCATCCCAGGGATCCCATCCCATTCCAACCCATCCCAACCCATTCCAGGGATCCCATCCTATCCCAGGGATTCCATCCCAGGGATCCCATCCCAGGGATCCCATCCCATCCCATCCCAGGGATCTGCTCCCATCCCAGGGATCCCATCCCATCCCATCCCCGGGATCCCTTTCCAGGGATCCCATCCCATCCCAGGGATCCCATCCCAGGGATTCCATCCCATCCCAGGGATCCCATCCCATACGAGGGATCACATTCCAGGGATCCCATCCCAGGGATCCCATCCCATCCCAGGGATCCCATCCCATCCCAACCCATCCCATCCCATCCCATCCTCTCCCATCCCAGGGATCCTATCCCATCCCAAGTAACCCATCCCATGGATCCCATCCCAGGGATCCCAACCCATCCCAGGGATCCCATCCCATTCCAACCCATCCCAACCCATTCCAGGGATCCCATCCCATCCCAGGGATCCCATCCCAGGGATCCCATCCCATCCCAGGGATCCCATCCCATTCGATCACATCCCAGGGATCCCATCCCATCCCATCCCATCCCATCCCCTCCCCTCCCATCCCATCGATCCCATCCCATCCCAACCCATTCTAGCCCATCCCATCCGATCCCATCCCATCTAATCCCATCCAATTCTATCCCATGTATCCCATCCCAGGGATACCATCCGATCCCATCCCAGCGCAGGGATCCCATCCCATCCCATCCAGTCCCATCCCATCCCATCCCAGGGATCCCATCCCAGGGATCCCATCCCATCCCCGGGTCCCCATCCCAGGGATTCCATCCCATCCCAACCCATCCCATCCCATCGATCCCATCCGATCCCAGAGATCCCATCCCAGGGATCCCATCACATCCCAGGGATCCCATCCCATCCCCGGGTCCCCATCCCAGGGATTCCATCCCATCCCATCCCATCCCATCCCATCCAATCCCATCGTCCCATCCCAGGGATCCAATACCAGGGATCCCATCCCATCCCATCCCAGGGATGCCATCCCATCCCATCCCAGGGATCCCATCCCATCCCATCCCATCCCATCCCATCCCATCCCATCCCATGAAATCCCATCCCATCCCATTCCATCCCAGGGATCTGCTCCCAACCCAGGAATACCCTGCCATCCCAGGGATCCCATCCCATCCCATCCCCGGGATCCCATCCCAGGAATCCCATCCCATCCAAGGGATCCCATCCCAGGGATTCCATCCCATTCCAGGGATTCCATCCCATTCCAGGGATCCCATTTCAGGGATCCCATCCCAGGGATCCCATCCCATCCCATTCCAGGTATCCAATCCTATCCCGTCTCATCCCAGGTATCCCATCCCATCCCATCCCACGGTTCCCATCCCATCCCAACCCATCCCATCCTATCCCATGGATGCCATCCCATCCCAGAGACCCCATCCCAGGGATCCCATCCCAGGGATTCCATCCCATCCCATCCCATCCCATCCCAGGGATCGCATACCATCCCAACCCATCCCATCCCACCCCATCCCATCCCATCCCATCCCATCCCATCCCATCCCATCCCATCCGATTCCATCCCATCCCATCCCATCCCATCCCATCTCATACCAGATATCCCATCCCAGGAATCCCATCCCATCCCAGGGATTCCATTCCATCCCATCCCATCCCATCCCAGGCATCCCATCCCATTCCAACCCATCCCATCCCACCCCATCCCATCCCATCCCAGGGATCCCATCCCAGGGATCCCATCCCATCCTATCCCATCCCATCCCATCCCATCCCATCCCATCCCAGTGATCCAATCCCATCCCAGGGATTCCATCCCAGGGATCCCATCTCATCCCATGGATCCCATCCCATCCCAGGGATGCCATCCCAGGGATCCCATCCAATCCCAGGGGTCTCATCCCATCCCATCCCATCCCATCCCAGAGATCCCATCCCAGGGATCCCATCCCATCCCAGGGATTCCATTCCATCCCATCCCATCCCAGGGATCCCATCCCATTCCAACCCATCCCACCCCATCCCATCCCATCCCATTCCATCCCATCCCAGGGATCCCATCCCATCCCATCCCATTCCATCCCATCCCAGGGATCCCATCCCATCCCGTCACATCCCATCCCACCCCATTCCATCCCATCCCATCCCATCTCATACCAGATATCCCATCCCAGGGATCCCATCCCATCCCAGGGATTCCATTGCATCCCATCCCATCCCATCCCAGGGATCCCATCCCATTCCATCCCATCCCATCCCACCCCATCCCATCCCATTCCATCCCATCCCATCCCATCCCATCCCATCCCATCGCATCCCATCCCATCCCAGGGATTCCATCCCAGGGATCCCATCTCATCCCATGGATCCCATCCCATCCCAGGGATGCCATCCCAGGGATCCCATCCAATCCCAGGGGTCTCATCCCATCCCATCCCATCCCATCCCATCCCATCCCAGAGATCCCATCCCAGGGATCCCATCCCATCCCAGGGATCACATCATATCCCATTCCAGGGATCCCATCCCATCCCATCCCATTGTAGCCCATCCCATCCCTCCCCACCCCATCCCAGCCCATCCCATCCCATCTCATGCCATCCCATTGTAGCCCATCCCATCCCTCCCCTCCCCACCCCAACCCATCCCATCCCAACCCATCCCATCCCATCCCATCCCATCCCATCCCATCCCATCCCATCCCATCCCATCCCATCCCATTGTAGCCCATCCCATCCCTTCCCACCCCATCCCATCCCATCCCGTCCCATCACATCCCATCCCAGATATCCCATCCAAGGGATCCCATCCCATCCCATCCCAGGGATCCCATCCCATCCCATCCCGGGGATCCCATCCCGGGGATCCCATCCCATCCCATCCCATCCCATCCCATTCCATCCCATCCCATCCCATTCTAGGGATCCCATACCAGGTATCCCATCGCGTCCCAGAGATCCCATTCCATCCCATCCCATTCCATCCCAACGATCCCATCCCATCCCAACCCATTGTAGCCAATCCCATCCCACCCCATCCCATCCCATCCCATCCCATCCCATTGAAGCCCATCCCATCCCACCCCATCCCAACCCATCCCATCCCATCCCATCCCATCCCATCCCATCCCATCCCATCCCATCCCATCCCATCCCATCCCATTGTAGCCCATCCCATCCCTTCCCACCCCATCCCATCCCATCCCTTCCCATCACATCCCATCCCACATATCCCATCCCAGGGATCCCATGCCATCCCATGGATCCCATCCCATCCAATTCCAGGGATCCCATCCCATCCCAGTGAACACATCCCATCTCAGGGATCCCATCCCATCCCAGGGATCCCATCCCATCCCATCCCAGGGATCCCATCCCATCCCATCCCAGGGAGCCCATCCGATCGGATCCCAGGGATCCCATCCCATCCCAACCAATCCCATCCCACCCCATCCCATCCCATCCCATCCCATCCCATGCCATCCCAGGGATCCCATCCCAGGGATCCCATCCCATCCCAGGGATCCCATCCCATCCCTTTCCATCCCATCCCATCCCATCCCATCCCATCCCATCCCATCCCATCCCATCCCATCCCATCCCATCCCATCCCAGGGATCCCATCCCAGGGATCCCATCCCTGGGATCCCATCCCTGGGATCCCATCTGATCCCATCCCAGGGATCCAATCCCATCCCATCTCATCCCAGGGATCCCATTCCATCCCATCCCATTCCATCCCAACGATCCCATCCCATCCCAACCCATTGTAGCCCATCCCATCCCTTCCCACCCCATCCCATCCCATCCCGTCCCATCACATCCCATCCCAAATATACCATCCCAGGGATCCCATCCCATCCCATCCCTGGGAGCCCATCCCATCCCATTCCGGGGATCCCATCCCATCCCATCCAATCCCATCCCATCCCATCCCATCCCAGGGATCCCATCCCAGGGATCCCATCCCATCCCAGGGATCCCATCATATCCCATTCCAGGGATCCCATCCCATCCCATCCCATTGTAGCCCATCCCATCCCTCCCCACCCCATCCCAGCCCATCCCATCCCATCTCATGCCATCCCATTGTAGCCCATCCCATCCCTCCCCTCCCCACCCCAACCCATCCCATCCCATCCCATCCCATCCCATCCCATCCCATCCCATCCCATCCCATTGTAGCCCATCCCATCCCTTCCCACCCCATCCCATCCCATCCCGTCCCATCACATCCCATCCCAGATATCCCATCCAAGGGATCCCATCCCATCCCATCCCAGGGATCCCATCCCATCCCATCCCGGGGATCCCATCCCGGGGATCCCATCCCGGGGATCCCATCCCATCCCATCCCATCCCATTCCATCCCATCCCATCCCATTCTAGGGATCCCATACCAGGTATCCCATCGCATCCCAGAGATCCCATTCCATCCCATCCCATTCCATCCCAACGATCCCATCCCATCCCAACCCATTGTAGCCAATCCCATCCCATCCCATCTCATACCAGATATCCCATCCCAGGGATCCCATCCCATCCCAGGGATTCCATTGCATCCCATCCCATCCCAGGGATCCCATCCCATTCCATCCCATCCCATCCCACCCCATCCCATCCCATTCCATCCCATCCCATCCCATCCCATCCCATCCCATCCCATCCCATCCCATCGCATCCCATCCCATCCCAGGGATTCCATCCCAGGGATCCCATCTCATCCCATGGATCCCATCCCATCCCAGGGATGCCATCCCAGGGATCCCATCCAATCCCAGGGGTCTCATCCCATCCCATCCCATCCCATCCCATCCCATCCCATCCCATCCCAGAGATCCCATCCCAGGGATCCCATCCCATCCCAGGGATCACATCATATCCCATTCCAGGGATCCCATCCCATCCCATCCCATTGTAGCCCATCCCATCCCTCCCCACCCCATCCCAGCCCATCCCATCCCATCTCATGCCATCCCATTGTAGCCCATCCCATCCCTCCCCTCCCCACCCCAACCCATCCCATCCCATCCCATCCCATCCCATCCCATCCCATCCCATTGTAGCCCATCCCATCCCTTCCCACCCCATCCCATCCCATCCCGTCCCAGCACATCCCATCCCAGATATCCCATCCAAGGGATCCCATCCCATCCCATCCCAGGGATCCCATACCATCCCATCCCGGGGATCCCATCCCGGGGATCCCATCCCATCCCATCCCATCCCATCCCATTCCATCCCATCCCATCCCATTCTAGGGATCCCATACCAGGTATCCCATCGCGTCCCAGAGATCCCATTCCATCCCATCCCATTCCATCCCAACGATCCCATCCCATCCCAACCCATTGTAGCCAATCCCATCCCACCCCATCCCATCCCATCCCATCCCATCCCATTGAAGCCCATCCCATCCCACCCCATCCCAACCCATCCCATCCCATCCCATCCCATCCCATCCCATCCCATCCCATCCCATCCCATCCCATCCCATCCCATCCCATTGTAGCCCATCCCATCCCTTCCCACCCCATCCCATCCCATCCCGTCCCATCACATCCCATCCCATTGTAGCCCATCCCATTCCTTCCCATCACATCCCATCCCACATATCCCATCCCAGGGATCCCATGCCATCCCATGGATCCCATCCCATCCCATTCCAGGGATCCCATCCCATCCCAGTGAACACATCCCATCTCAGGGATCCCATCCCATCCCAGGGATCCCATCCCATCCCAGGGATCCCATCCCATCCCATCCCAGGGAGCCCATCCGATCGGATCCCAGGGATCCCATCCCATCCCAACCAATCCCATCCCACCCCATCCCATCCCATCCCATCCCATCCCATCCCATCCCATGCCATCCCAGGGATCCCATCCCAGGGATCCCATCCCATCCCAGGGATCCCATCCCATCCCTTTCCATCCCATCCCATCCCATCCCATCCCAGGGATCCCATCCCAGGGATCCCATCCCTGGGATCCCATCCCTGGGATCCCATCTGATCCCATCCCAGGGATCCAATCCCATCCCATCTCATCCCAGGGATCCCATTCCATCCCATCCCATTCCATCCCAACGATCCCATCCCATCCCAACCCATTGTAGCCCATCCCATCCCTTCCCACCCCATCCCATCCCATCCCGTCCCATCACATCCCATCCCAAATATACCATCCCAGGGATCCCATCCCATCCCATCCCTGGGAGCCCATCCCATCCCATTCCGGGGATCCCATCCCATCCCATCCAATCCCATCCCATCCCATCCCATCCCAGGGATCCCATCCCAGGGATCCCATCCCAGGGATCCCATCCCATCCCAGGGATCCCATCATATCCCATTCCAGGGATCCCATCCCATCCCATCCCATTGTAGCCCATCCCATCCCTCCCCACCCCATCCCAGCCCATCCCATCCCATCTCATGCCATCCCATTGTAGCCCATCCCATCCCTCCCCTCCCCATCCCAACCCATCCCATCCCATCCCATCCCATCCCATCCCATCCCATCCCATCCCATTGTAGCCCATCCCATCCCTTCCCACCCCATCCCATCCCATCCCGTCCCATCACATCCCATCCCAGATATCCCATCCAAGGGATCCCATCCCATCCCATCCCAGGGATCCCATCCCATCCCATCCCGGGGATCCCATCCCGGGGATCCCATCCCATCCCATCCCATCCCATCCCATCCCATTCCATCCCATCCCATCCCATTCTAGGGATCCCATACCAGGTATCCCATCGCATCCCAGAGATCCCATTCCATCCCATCCCATTCCATCCCAACGATCCCATCCCATCCCAACCCATTGTAGCCAATCCCATCCCATCCCACCCCATCCCATCCCATCCCATCCCATCCCATCCCATTGAAGCCCATCCCATCCCACCCCATCCCAACCCATCCCATCCCATCCCATCCCATCCCATCCCATCCCATCCCATCCCATCCCATCCCATCCCATCCCATCCCATCCCATCCCATCCCATTGTAGCCCATCCCATCCCTTCCCACCCCATCCCATCCCATCCCTTCCCATCACATCCCATCCCACATATCCCATCCCAGGGATCCCATGCCATCCCATGGATCCCATCCCATCCCATTCCAGGGATCCCATCCCATCCCAGTGAACACATCCCATCTCAGGGATCCCATCCCATCCCAGGGATCCCATCCCATCCCATCCCAGGGATCCCATCCCATCCCATCCCAGGGAGCCCATCCGATCCGATCCCAGGGATCCCATCCCATCCCAACCAATCCCATCCCACCCCATCCCATCCCATCCCATCCCATCCCATCCCATGCCATCCCAGGGATCCCATCCCAGGGATCCCATCCCATCCCAGGGATCCCATCCCATCCCTTTCCATCCCATCCCATCCCATCCCATCCCAGGGATCCCATCCCAGGGATCCCATCCCTGGGATCCCATCCCTGGGATCCCATCTGATCCCATCCCAGGGATCCAATCCCATCCCATCTCATCCCAGGGATCCCATTCCATCCCATCCCATTCCATCCCAACGATCCCATCCCATCCCAACCCATTGTAGCCCATCCCATCCCTTCCCACCCCATCCCATCCCATCCCGTCCCATCACATCCCATCCCAAATATACCTTCCCAGGGATCCCATCCCATCCCATCCCTGGGAGCCCATCCCATCCCATTCCGGGGATCCCATCCCATCCCATCCAATCCCATCCCATCCCATCCCATCCCATCCCATCCCATCCCATCCCAGGGATCCCATCCCAGGGATCCCATCCCAGGGATCCCATCCCCGCGTCCCCATCCCGGCGATTCCATCCCATCCCAACCCATCCCATCCCATGGATACCATCCGATGCCAGAGATCCCATTCCAGGGATCCCATTCCAGGGATCCCATCCCATCCCATCCCATCCCATCCCATCCCATCCCATCCCATCCCATCCCATCCTAGGGATCCCATACCAGGTATCCCATCCCATCCCAGGGATCCCATTCCATACCATCCCAGGGATCCCATTCCATCCCATCCTATCCCATCGATCCCATCCCATCCCAACCCATTGTAGCCAATCCCATCCCACCCCATCCTATCCCATCCCATCCCATCCCATCCCATCCCATCCCATCCCATCCCATCCCATCTCAGGGACACCATCCCAGGGATACCATACCATCCCATCCCATCGCAGGGATCCCATCCCATCCCATCCCATCCCATCCCATCTCAGGGACACCATCCCAGGGATACCATACCATCCCATCCCATCGCAGGGATCCAATCCCATCCCAACCCATCCCATCCCATGGATCCCATCCCATCCCAGGGATCGCATCCCATCCCAACCAATCCCATCCCACCCCATCCCATCCCATCCCATCCCATCCCATCCCATCCCATCCCATCCCATCCCATCCCAGGGATCCCATCACAGGGATCCCATCCCAGGGATCACATCCCATCCCATTCCATCCCCGCGATCCCATCCCAACCCATTGCATCCAATTCCATCCCATCCCACCCCTTCCCATCCCAGGGACACCATCCCAGGGATACCATACCATCCTGTCCCATCGCAGGTATCCCATCCCATCCCGTCCCGTCCCATCCCATCCCACCCCACCCCATCCCATCCCATCCCATCCCATCCCATCCCATCCCATCCCATCCCATCCCATCCCATCCCATCCCATCCCAGCGATCTCATCTCAGGGATTCCATCCCATCCCAATTATCCCATCCCCACCAATCCCAACCCAGGGATCCCATCCCATCTCATCCCATCCCAGGGATCCCATCCCATCCCACCTATCCCATCCCATCTCAGGGACACCATCCCAGGGATACCATACCATCCCATCCCATCGCAGGGATCCCATCCCATCCCATCCCATCCCATCCCATCTCAGGGACACCATCCCAGGGATACCATACCATCCCATCCCATCGCAGGGATCCAATCCCATCCCAACCCATCCCATCCCATGGATCCCATCCCATCCCAGGGATCGCATCCCATCCCAACCAATCCCATCCCACCCCATCCCATCCCATCCCATCCCATCCCATCCCATCCCATCCCATCCCAGGGATCCCATCACAGGGATCCCATCCCAGGGATCACATCCCATCCCATTCCATCCCCGCGATCCCATCCCAACCCATTGCATCCAATCCCATCCCATCCCACCCCATCCCATCCCAGGGACACCATCCCAGGGATACCATACCATCCTGTCCCATCGCAGGTATCCCATCCCATCCCGTCCCGTCCCATCCCATCCCACCCCACCCCATCCCATCCCATCCCATCCCATCCCATCCCATCCCATCCCATCCCATCCCATCCCATCCCAGCGATCTCATCTCAGGGATTCCATCCCATCCCAATTATCCCATCCCCACCAATCCCAACCCAGGGATCCCATCCCATCTCATCCCATCCCAGGGATCCCATCCCATCCCACCTATCCCATCCCATCCCATCTCATCCCGCGGATCCCATGCCATGTCATGGCATCCCATCCCATCCCATCCCATCCCATCCCATCCCATCCCATCCCATCCCATCCCATCCCAGGGATCCCATCCCATCCAAACCCATCCCATCCCATCCTACCCCATCCCATCCCATCCCATCCTATCCCATCCCATCCCGTCCCATCACATCCCATCCCAGATATCCCATCCCAGATATCCCATCCCATCCCAGGTATCCCATCCCATCCCATCCCAGGGATCCCATCCGATCCCATCCCATCCAATCCCATCCCATCCCATCCCATCCCATCCCATCCCATCCCATCCCATCCCAGGGATCCCATACCAGGGATACCATCCCATCCCCTCGTCCCCATCCCAGGGATCCAATCCCATCCCATCTCATCTCAGGGATCCCAGAAGATCCCATCCAACGGTTCCCAACCCATCCCAACCCATCCCATCCCATGGATCCCATCCCAGGGATCCCATCCCAGGGATCCCATCCCATCCCAGGGATCCCATCCCATCCTACCCCAACCCATCCCAGGGATCCCATCCCATCCCATTCCATCCCATCCCAGGGATCCCATCCCATCCCATCCCATCGCATACCATCCCATCCTATCCCATCCCTTCACATCCCATCCCATCCCATCCCAGGGATCCCATCCCATCCCATCCCATCGCATCCCATCCCATCCTATCCCATCCCTTCCCTTCCCATCCCATCCCATCCCATCCCATCCCATCCCATCCCATCCCATCCCATCCCATCCCATCCCATCCCATCCCAGGGATCCCATCCCATCCCAGGGATCCCATCCCATCCCATCCCATCCCATCCCATCCCATCCCAGGGATCCCATCCCATCCCAGGGATCCCATCCCATCCGATCCCATCCCATCCCATCCCATCCCATCACATCCCATCCCAGCGATCTCATCCCAGGTATTCCATCCCATCCCAGGGATCCCATCCCAACAAATCCCATCACAGGGATTCCATCCCATCCCATCACAGGGATCCCATCCCATCCCATCCCAGTAATCCCATCCCATCCAATCCCATCCCATCCCAGGGATCCCATCCCATCCCATCCCATCCTATCCCTTCCCATCCCATCCCATCCCATCCCAACCCATCCCAGCGATCCCATCACAGGGATCCCATCCCAGGGATCCCATCCCATCCGATTCCATCCCCGGGATCCCATCCCAGGGATTCCATCCCATCCCAGGGATCCCATCCCATACGAGGGATCACATTCCAGGGATCCCATTGCTAGGATCCCATCTCATCCCATCCCAGGGATCCAATCCCATCCCATCTCATCTCAGGGATCCCAGAAGATCCCATCCAACGGTTCCCAACCCATCCCAACCCATCCCATCCCATGGATCCCATCCCATCCCATCCCATCCCAGGGATCCCATACCAGGGATTCCATCCCATCCCCTGGTCCCCATTCCAGGGATTCCATCCCATCCCAACGCATCCCATCCCATGGATACCATCCGATCCCAGAGATCCCATCCCAGGGATCCCATCCCATCCCAGGGATCCCATCCCATCCTACCCCAACCCATCCCATCCTATCCCATCGCATCCCATCCCATCCTATCCCATCGCATCCCACCCCATCCCATCCTAGGGATCCCATACCAGGTATCACATCCCATCCCAGGGATCCCATTCCGTACCATCCCAGGGATCCCATTCCATCCCATCCCATCCCATCGATCCGATCCCATCCCAACCCAGTGTAGCCAATCCCATCCCATCCCACCCCATCCCATCCAATCCCATCCCACCCCATCCCATGGCATCCCATCCCATCCCATCCCATCCCATCCCATCCCATCCCATCCCAGGGACACCATCCCAGGGATACCATACCATCCCAACCCATCCCATCCAATCCCATCCCATCCCATCCCATCCCAACCCATCCCATCCCATCCCATCCCATCCCATCCCATCCAATCCCAGGGATCCCATCCCATCTCACCCCATCCCATCCCAGGGATCACATCCCATCCCACGGATCCCATCCCATCCCAGGCATCCCATCCGATCCCATCCCAGGGATCCCATCCCATACCATCCCATCCCATTGCAGGGATCCCATCCCATCCCATCCCATCCCATCCGATCCCATTCCAGGGATCCCATCCCATACCATCCCATCCCATCGCAGGGATCCCATCCCATCCCATCCCATCCCATCACATCACATCACATCCCATCCCAGCGATCTCGTCCCAGGGATTCCATCCCATCCCAGTGATCCCATCCCATCCCACCCATTCCCATCCCAGGAATCCCATCCCATCACATCCCACGGATCCCATAACATCCCAGGGATCCCATCCCATCCCATCCCAGGGATCCCATCCCAGGGATTCCATCCCATCCCAGTGATCCCATCCCATACGAGGGATCACATTCCAGGGATCCCATCCCAGGGATCCCATCCCATCCCAGGGATCCCATCCCATCCCAACATATCCCATCCCATCCTCTCCCATCCAAGGGATCCTATCCCATCCCAAGTAACCCATCCCATGGATCCCATCCCAGGGAGGCCATCCCATCCCAGGGATCCCAACCCATCCCAGGGATCCCATCCCATCCCAGGGATCCCATCCCATCCCAGGGATTCCATCCCATCCCAGGGATCCCATTTCATCTGTTCCCATCCCAGGGATCCCATCCCATTCCATCCCATCCCAGGGATCCCATCCCATCCCATCCCACCCCATCACATTCCATCCCATCCCAGGGATCCAATCCCATCCCAACCCATCCCATCCCATGGATCCCATCCCATCCCAGGGATCCCATCCCATCCCAGGGATCCCATCCCATCCCATCCCATCCCATCCCATCCCATCCCATCCCATCCCAGGGATCCCATCCCATCCCAGGGATCCCATCCCATCCCATCCCATCCCATCCCATCCCATCCCAGTGAACACATCCCAACCCAGGGATCCCATCCCATCCCAGGGATCCCATCCGATCCAATCCCAGTGATCCCATCCCATCCCAACCAATCCCATCCCACCCCATCCCATCCCATTCCATCCCATCCCATCCCATCCGATCCCATCCCATACCATCCCAGGGACCCCATCCCATACCAGGGATCCCATCCAATCCCTTCCCATCCCATCCCATCCCATTCCATCCCCGGGATCCCATCCCAGGGATTCCATCCCATCCCAGGGATCCCATCCCATACGAGGGATCACATTCCAGGGATCCCATCGCTAGGATCCCATCTCATCCCATCCCAGGGATCCAATCCCATCACATCTCATCCCAGGGATCCCATAAGATCCCATCCAACGGTTCCCAACCCATCCCAACCCATCCCATCCCATGGATCCCATACCAGGGATCCCATCCCAGGGATCCCATCCCATCGAATCCCATCCCATCACATCCTATCCCATCCCATCCCATCCCATCTCACCCCATCCCATCCCAGGGATCCCATCCCATCCCACGGATCCCATCCCATCCCATCCCAGGTATCCCATCCCATCCCCTCCGCTCCCATCCCATAGATCCCATCCCATCCCAACCCATTCTAGCCCATCCCATCCCATCCGATCCCATCCCATGCAAACACATCCGATCCCATCCCATGTATCCCATCCCAGGGATACCATCCGATCCCATCCCATCCCATCACATCCCATCCCAGCGATCTCATCCCAGGTATTCCATCCCATCCCAGGGATCCCATCCCAACAAATCCCATCACAGGGATTCCATCCCATCCCATCACAGGGATCCCATCCCATCCCATCCCAGTAATCCCATCCCATCCAATCCCATCCCATCCCATGCATTCCCATCCCAGGAATCCCATCCCATCCCATCCCAGGGATCCCATCCCATCCCATCCTATCCCTTCCCATCCCATCCCATCCCATCCCATCCCAACCCATCCCAGGGATCCCATCCCAGGGATCCCATCCCATCCGATTCCATCCCCGGGATCCCATCCCAGGGATTCCATCCCATCCCAGGGATCCCATCCCATACGAGGGATCACATTCCAGGGATCCCATTGCTAGGATCCCATCTCATCCCATCCCAGGGATCCAATCCCATCCCATCTCATCTCAGGGATCCCAGAAGATCCCATCCAACGGTTCCCACCCCATCCCAACCGACCCCATCCCATGGAACCCATCCCAGGGATCCCATCCCAGGGATCCCATCCCATCCCAGGGATGCCATCCCATCCCATCCCATCAAAGGGTCCCATCCCATCCCATCCCATCCCATCCCATCCCATCCCAGGGATCCCATCGCATGGAACCCATCCCAACCCAGGGATCCCATCCCATTCCAACCCATCCCATCCCATCCCAGGGATCCCAACCCAGGGATCCCATCCTATCCCAGGGATCCCATCCCAAGGGTTCCATCCCATCCCAGGGATCCCATCACATCCCAGGGATCACATTCCAGGGATCCCATCCCAGGGATCCCATCCCATCCCAGGGATTCCATCCCATCCCATCCCATCTCAGAGATCCCATACCAGGGATTCCATCCCATCCCCTCGTCACCATCCCAGGGATTCCATCCCATCCCAACGCATCCCATCCCATGGATACCATCCGATCCCAGAGATCCCATCCCAGGGATCCCATCCCATCCCAGGGATCCCATCCCATCCTACCCCATCCCATCCCATCCTATCCCATCGCATCCCATCCCATCCTATCCCATCGCATCCCATCCCATCCCATCCCATCCTAGGGATCCCATACCAGGTATCACATCCCATCCCAGGGATCCCATTCCGTACCATCCCAGGGATCCCATTCCATCCCATCCCATCCCATCGATCCCATCCCATCCCAACCCAGTGTAGCCAATCCCATCCCATCCCACCCCATCCCATCCAATCCCATCCCACCCCATCCCATGCCATCCCATGCCATCCCATCCCATCCCATCCCATCCCATCCCATCCCATCCCATCCCAGGGACACCATCCCAGGGATACCATACCATCCCAACCCATCCCATCCAATCCCATCCCATCCCATCCCATCCCAACCCATCCCATCCCATCCCATCCCATCCCATCCCATCCAATCCCATCCCATGCATTCCCATCCCAGGAATCCCATCCCATCCCAGGGATCCCATCCCATCCCATCCCATCCCATCCCATCCTATCCCTTCCCATCCCATCCCATCCCATCCCAACCCATCCCAGGGATCCCATCACAGGGATCCCATCCCAGGGATCCCATCCCATCAAAGGGTCCCATCCCATCCCATTCCATCCCATCCCAGGGATCCCATCCCATCCCATCCCATCCTATCCCTTCCCATCCCATCCCATCCCATCCCATCCCATCCCATCCCAACCCATCCCAGGGATCCCATCACAGGGATCCCATCCCAGGGATCCCATCCCATCCGATTCCATCCCCGGGACCCCATCCCAGGGATTCCATCCCATCCCAGGGATCCCATCCCATACGAGGGATCACATTCCAGGGATCCCATTGCTAGGATCCCATCTCATCCCATCCCAGGGATCCAATCCCATCCCATCTCATCTCAGGGATCCCAGAAGATCCCATCCAACGGTTCCCAACCCATCCCAACCCATCCCATCCCATGGATCCCATCCCAGGGATCCCATCCCAGGGATCCCATCCCATCCCAGGGATGCCATCCCATCCCATCCCATCAAAGGGTCCCATCCCATCCCATTCCATCCCATCCCAGGGATCCCATCCCATCCCATCCCATCCCATCCCATCCCAGGGATCCCATCGCATGGAACCCATCCCAACCCAGGGATCCCATCCCATTCCAACCCATCCCATCCCATCCCAGGGATCCCAACCCAGGGATCCCATCCTATCCCAGGGATCCCATCCCAAGGGTTCCATCCCATCCCAGGGATCCCATCACATCCCAGGGATCACATTCCAGGGATCCCATCCCAGGGATCCCATCCCATCCCAGGGATCCCATCCCATCCCATCCCATCACAGAGATCCCATACCAGGGATTCCATCCCATCCCCTGGTCCCCATCCCAGGGATTCCATCCCATCCCAACGCATCCCATCCCATGGATACCATCCGATCCCAGAGATCCCATCCCAGGGATCCCATCCCATCCCAGGGATCCCATCCCATCCTACCCCATCCCATCCCATCCTATCCCATCGCATCCCATCCCATCCTATCCCATCGCATCCCATCCCATCCCATCCCATCCTAGGGATCCCATACCAGGTATCACATCCCATCCCAGGGATCCCATTCCGTACCATCCCAGGGATCCCATTCCATCCCATCCCATCCCATCGATCCCATCCCATCCCAACCCAGTGTAGCCAATCCCATCCCATCCCACCCCATCCCATCCAATCCCATCCCACCCCATCCCATCCCATCCCATCCCATCCCATCCCATCCCATCCCATCCCAGGGACACCATCCCAGGGATACCATACCATCCCAACCCATCCCATCCAATCCCATCCCATCCCATCCCAACCCATCCCATCCCATCCCATCCCATCCCATCCAATCCCAGGGATCCCATCCCATCTCACCCCATCCCATCCCAGGGATCACATCCCATCCCACGGATCCCATCCCATCCCAGGCATCCCATCCGATCCCATCCCAGGGATCCCATCCCATACCATCCCATCCCATCGCAGGGATCCCATCCCATCCCATCACATCCCATCCCAGCGATCTCGTCCCAGGGATTCCATCCCATCCCAGTGATCCCATCCCATCCCACCCATTCCCATCCCAGGAATCCCATCCCATCACATCTCACGGATCCCATAACATCCCAGGGATCCCATCCCATCTCATCCCATCCCAGGGATCCCATCCCAGGGATTCCATCCCATCCCAGTGATCCCATCCCATACGAGGGATCACATTCCAGGGATCCCATCCCAGGGATCCCATCCCATCCCAGGGATCCAATCCCATCCCAACATATCCCATCCCATCCTCTCCCATCCAAGTGATCCTATCCCATCCCAAGTAACCCATCCCATGGATCCCATCCCAGGGAGGCCATCCCATCCCAGGGATCCCAACCCATCCCAGGGATCCCATCCCATCCCAGGGATCCCATCCCATCCCAGCTATCCCATCCCAGGGATTCCATCCCATCCCAGGGATCCCATTTCATCTGTTCCCATCCCAGGGATCCCATCCCATCCCATTCCATCCCATCCCAGGGATCCCATCCCATCCCAACCCATCCCACCCCATCACATTCCATCCCATCCCTTCCCATCCCATCCCATCCCAGCCCATCCCATCCCATGGATCCCATCCCATCCCAGGGATCCCATCCCATCCCATACCATCCCAGGGATCGCATCCCATCCCTTCCCATCCCATCCCATCCCTTGCCATCCCATCCCATCCCATCCCAGGGATACCATCACAGGGATCCCATCCCAGGGATTCCATCCCATCCCAGGGATCCCATTTCATCTGTTCCCATCCCAGGGATCCCATCCCATTCCATCCCATCCCAGGGATCCCATCCCATCCCATCCCACCCCATCACATTCCATCCCATCCCAGGGATCCAATCCCATCCCAACCCATCCCATCCCATGGATCCCATCCCATCCCAGGGATCGATCCCATCCCAGGGATCCCATCCCATCCCATCCCATCCCATCCCATCCCATCCCATCCCATCCCATCCCAGGGATCCCATCCCATCCCAGGGATCCCATCCCATCCCATCCCATCCCATCCCATCCCATCCCATCCCATCCCAGTGAACACATCCCAACCCAGGGATCCCATCCCATCCCAGGGATCCCATCCGATCCAATCCCAGTGATCCCATCCCATCCCAACCAATCCCATCCCACCCCATCCCATCCCATTCCATCCCATCCCATCCCATCCGATCCCATCCCATACCATCCCAGGGACCCCATCCCATACCAGGGATCCCATCCAATCCCTTCCCATCCCATCCCATCCCATTCCATCCCCGGGATCCCATCCCAGGGATTCCATCCCATCCCAGGGATCCCATCCCATACGAGGGATCACATTCCAGGGATCCCATCGCTAGGATCCCATCTCATCCCATCCCAGGGATCCAATCCCATCACATCTCATCCCAGGGATCCCATAAGATCCCATCCAACGGTTCCCAACCCATCCCAACCCATCCCATCCCATGGATCCCATACCAGGGATCCCATCCCAGGGATCCCATCCCATCGAATCCCATCCCATCACATCCTATCCCATCCCATCCCATCCCATCCCATCTCACCCCATCCCATCCCAGGGATCCCATCCCATCCCACGGATCCCATCCTATCCCATCCCAGGTATCCCATCCCATCCCCTCCGCTCCCATCCCATAGATCCCATCCCATCCCAACCCATTCTAGCCCATCCCATCCCATCCGATCCCATCCCATGCAAACACATCCGATCCCATCCCATGTATCCCATCCCAGGGATACCATCCGATCCCATCCCATCCCATCCCATCACATCCCATCCCAGCGATCTCATCCCAGGTATTCCATCCCATCCCAGGGATCCCATCCCAACAAATCCCATCACAGGGATCCCATCCCATCCCATCACAGGGATCCCATCCCATCCCATCCCAGTGATCCCATCCCATCCAATCCCATCCCATCCCATGCATTCCCATCCCAGGAATCCCATCCCATCCCAGGGATCCCATCCCATCCCATCCCATCCCATCCTATCCCTTCCCATCCCATCCCATCCCATCCCAACCCATCCCAGGGATCCCATCTCAGGGATCCCATCCCAGGGATCCCATCCCATCCGATTCCATCCCCGGGATCCCATCCCAGGGATTCCATCCCATCCCAGGGATCCCATCCCAGGGATCCCATCCCATCCCAGGGATCCCATCCCATCCCAACATATCCCATCCCATCCTCTCCCATCCAAGGCATCCTATCCCATCCCAAGTAACCCATCCCATGGATCCCATCCCAGGGAGGCCATCCCATCCCAGGGATCCCAACCCATCCCAGGGATCCCATCCCATCCCAGGGATCCCATCCCAGGGATTCCATCCCATCCCAGGGATCCCATTTCATCTGTTCCCATCCCAGGGATCCCATCCCATTCCATCCCATCCCAGGGATCCCATCCCATCCCAACCCATCCCACCCCATCACATTCCATCCCATCCCAGGGATCCCATCCCATCCCAACCCATCCCACCCCATCACATTCCATCCCATCCCAGGGATCCCATCCCATCCCATCCCATACCATCCCAGGGATCGCATCCCATCCCATCCCATCCCATCCCATCCCATACCATCCCAGGGATCGCATCCCATCCCTTCCCATCCCATCCCTTGCCATCCCATCCCATCCCATCCCAGGGATACCATCACAGGGATCCCATGCCAGGGATTCCATCCCATGCCAGGGATCCCATCCCATACGAGGGATCACATTCCAGGGATCCCATCGCTAGGATCCCATCTCATCCCATCCCAGGGATCCAATCCCATCACATCTCATCCCAGGGATCCCATAAGATCCCATCCAACGGTTCCCAACCCATCCCAACACATCCCATCCCATGGATCCCATACCAGGGATCCCATCCCAGGGATCCCATCCCATCGAATCCCATCCCATCACATCCTATCCCATCCCATCCCATCCCATCCCATCCCATCCCATCCCATCCCATCTCACCCCATCCCATCCCAGGGATCCCATCCCATCCCACGGATCCCATCCCATCCCATCCCAGGTATCCCATCCCATCCCCTCCGCTCCCATCCCATAGATCCCATCCCATCCCAACCCATTCTAGCCCATCCCATCCCATCCGATCCCATCCCATGCAAACACATCCGATCCCATCCCATGTATCCCATCCCAGGGATACCATCCGATCCCATCCCATCCCATCACATCCCATCCCAGCGATCTCATCCCAGGTATTCCATCCCATCCCAGGGATCCCATCCCAACAAATCCCATCACAGGGATTCCATCCCATCCCATCACAGGGATCCCATCCCATCCCATCCCAGTAATCCCATCCCATCCAATCCCATCCCATCCCATGCATTCCCATCCCAGGAATCCCATCCCATCCCATCCCAGGGATCCCATCCCATCCCATCCCATCCTATCCCTTCCCATCCCATCCCAACCCATCCCAACCCATCCCAGGGATCCCATCACAGGGATCCCATCCCAGGGATCCCATCCCATCCGATTCCATCCCCGGGATCCCATCCCAGGGATTCCATCCCATCCCAGGGATCCCATCCCATACGAGGGATCACATTCCAGGGATCCCATTGCTAGGATCCCATCTCATCCCATCCCAGGGATCCAATCCCATCCCATCTCATCTCAGGGATCCCAGAAGATCCCATCCAACGGTTCCCACCCCATCCCAACCCATCCCATCCCATGGATCCCATCCCAGGGATCCCATCCCAGGGATCCCATCCCATCCCAGGGATGCCATCCCATCCCATCCCATCAAAGGGTCCCATCCCATCCCATCCCATCCCATCTCACCCCATCCCATCCCAGGGATCCCATCCCATCCCACGGATCCCATCCCATCCCATCCCAGGTATCCCATCCCATCCCCTCCGCTCCCATCCCATAGATCCCATCCCATCCCAACCCATTCTAGCCCATCCCATCCCATCCGATCCCATCCCATGCAAACACATCCGATCCCATCCCATGTATCCCATCCCAGGGATACCATCCGATCCCATCCCATCCCATCACATCCCATCCCAGCGATCTCATCCCAGGTATTCCATCCCATCCCAGGGATCCCATCCCAACAAATCCCATCACAGGGATTCCATCCCATCCCATCACAGGGAT